>NW_010411030.1:32644-46579 GCF_000710305.1 Buceros rhinoceros silvestris | reverse complement strand
GGGGTCGGGGGGTCGCGGGGCCCAGCCGAGAATGGGAGTCCTGGAGGGTGTATAGATCACAAGGACAAAACTAAAAGCATCGCTGGCCTTATATGCAGAAATTCAAGGAAGGGTTCAGCCTTAGTAGATCCAGACCTCCAACCATCTGCCCTGGCGCTTCGTTTCTTATGCTATGCACCTACCATACAAGAGATTATTCTTCCTAAACCCGAGTCTCTTCCTTTGCAGGCCAACAGAGATTAAGAATACTACAAAAAGATACAAGGGCTTTCAGGAGTTGAAAAAAGGGGTTGCGGAAGGCAAAAATAATTTTGTGGCACTCTTAGCAAGCTGTTAAGCAAGCTAAAAGGGAATGAGTCAAAAGGGCTATTGAAGTTTTCATAAGAATGTGCAAATGTATAGGATTCGGGGAGGATGGGAAGGGAATCAAGGTCAGGACCACACCACTTCCACCGAGTCAATGGTAAAGTTGACATTTAAGAGCAGGACAGGCTGTTTATCACAGGAGAGGTATGCATGTTTTTGTGACTCAAAATATCAAAGGTTTAGCAAATATATGATTTCTTCTACTTTTGCAAACTTCCATTTATCTTACAAATGGTAGAAAAAATAATTAACCTTACACGGAGAGACAAATAAAATTCTATGCAGAATCAGGACTTAGCTCAGATTTTGGAATTCCCACATGAGTTTACTCATTCATAACCTCAGGTAGGACAACATGGCTAAATACCAATGTGGGATCCTTATTGTTATGCAGGACAGCACGAAAAAACCCCACCACTTTTCAAGGGTCAGAGACAGCTTCATGGTGGCAATAGATGAACTCAGCCTCTCTCTTCACTTCACATACTTTCTCCCTTTATAGTGGGGAGAAAGAGATAGTTGCACTTATCGTAGGGATACAGGAGGAAGACTCGTGCTGTAAGAACCTGAAAAGTTAAATTCTTGAAACATGCAAACAACACTCAGAAAAATTTAAAAAACCCCAAGCATGTCATTCCAGGTTGTGCAAACCCTGTCAGGCCCTACAGCTGCTGAAAGAACACCCAGCATTTATATTTCCCAACATCTATAAGTACTGTATAATAAAGCAATTACGAGTAATAATACCGTGGCTTATATGGCGCTTTTCAACTGAAGTTATCAAAATACTTTACAAAGCTTAACATTCAGAAGGGATTTAAACCCTCGGTATCCCATGGTATAAACTGGCCTTAATACGAGGTAAAAAGAAAAGCAGAGGGAAATTCCAAATTATTTCAAAATCTCTTCACTTCAGAATTCTTGCACCTTTCTCTGGAGCGTATATTACTGACCTTTCTTAGAGACCAATCATTGTTTTGGTCAATAAGATAAATTTTTTTCCTGCTCCACTTCCTTAGGAAAGCTGTGAGATATGGCTGAGATACCAATGTATATAACAAAACTGCCTTTGAGTTGATCAGACAGAATGATTTAGACAGCATCACAAACATGGACCTACAGAGTAAATTTCCCCTTTGTCAGTCCTGTGCTTTGACCAGTATGACACACTCATGCTCCCTAAAGCCTAACGCCATTCAGCAGTTTCACAGCTGTGGTGTAACTGTTGTAACCAGACCTATTTGCAGCACAGAAAGAAATGAAGTGTTTCTACGTGTATACCTCAAAGATCTGTATATTATTCTCTTTTGTGATAATCTTTCATAACATAACTAGTGGTGCTTCTCTGTATTGCTGAGTACTGAAACAGGTTCCGTTCTTAATTTAGAAAACCAAGATAAAGCAAAAAAGTTTGGTTTATACTTCATATGACACTTTCTGAAATAAAAAAAAGTACTAATTTTTTTAATTACTGATGTTCATTGCTGCACTGCAAAAACATGAAGGAGTAAGGAGGTTTGTTACCTTCTATTCGGAACTAAAACTGTTAAAATAACAAGAGAAACCTAGCTGTCACAGTGTTTGTCATAACTATCACACTACATTCTAACAGAATAATGAAAACCAATCATCTTTTGCTTGCACACAGGCAATAATCATCCCTGAAAGCTTTCCAAGTCCTGATGCAGGTGACGTAATAAAAGGATCAGAAAGTGATGAGTGATGCTGAGGGATGCAGAGGAGCTATACTGGCAGATGCAGTCAGAGGATATTCTGAACAGAGCTTTATCCCCATAATGCACAGCTCTGCTCTAGGTTTCCAGGCTACAAACTGCAGCCAGGGTAGAGCCACCATTTTAGGAAATGTTGCAGAAAATTTGAGTATTGTGAGCAAACTCCTTTCTTAGATCCACTGTCCCCAGAGTGCCACAGCCAGGACTCTAGAGCTTGAGTGAGTCTTGGCATTCATGAGCCAACAACACTAGTATGCTTGTGCTATTAGATGTAACTACTATAATAAATACCATAATGTTAATTTAGTCAAAGTGACTCCATTCCTCATTCTTAGTTTGACAGCAAAGCTATGTATGAAAAGCACGTGTGGCAAAACTGTACACACTAATGTCATAATACTGACTGAGGAGTAAGCTTTTTAAATGAGTTGGGGAAGCCACTAACTTTGGCAGAATGAGTTTTCCCCTCTTTTTAATGTTTTCTTCTTCACTTTTATTTTAAAGCAGAACTCCAGCTGCTCTGATGTGATCTCATTCCTGACACACAGCTCCCCTGACCTGCGAGCCATTGCCTTACTTCAGGAGAGGCTCACCATGTGCACAGAACTTTGCAACAGATTTGGGGTTCCTTTCATTTACCAGGATAAGGAACAGACTAGGACAAGGACACTGCCATCACTTCCACTGAGATGTCATGTAAAGCAGAAGACTTAATCCTTACTCAGCAAGGCCCTGTGGTCTGAAGCAGAAAGCAAAAATCAGGTGTGGAAGAGTAAAATTCAAAACCTAAAAGCCTCATAATGTTTGTTTCATTATACACTAAATATTAATAAGATTGACAAAATCAGCAGTCTGCATTCAGCATTCATTGCCTTGTGCTGGGAAAATTAGTCAATAATACTGGTAGACAAAGAGAAATTAGCCAAGCGATGAAGGTTGTGCCTGCTGTACGTCCTCGGGTTCAGGCTGCTAGCAAAGCTGCCGGTGCTGCCACGCTGGAGAGCATTGCCCCCTGCATCCCCTAGCACACGTGCCCTCCTGTCTGAAGAGCTGGGTGACCTCGTGACAAGAGGCACCAATTGCTTGGCCTCCCCAAGCAACACGTATTGGGGAAAATGTTCCTATACTAAATGATGCGTGCATAAAGCCTAGAAGGAAGCTCTTACTGTTTTGGTTGCCAGAGTTTCTCATGCACAACCTGAAGATGCCATTACCAGTCCCCCTGAACTCATCTGTACTGAATCGTAGAAAATGGTTTGACATTTTTGCATTTCTGACTGACATTAATCAGGGTTGATTGATGATAATGGTAAAGGTAATTAGTTTTAACAGGCACTAAGTCCCATACCCCAAGCCTCTTATGACTGAAATAGAACAGCAGTCAAAATGTGGCATGAAAAATAACATGGCAATACCCAGTTACCTGCAAATATAGGGCAGTATGCAGTTGCATATGTTTGCATGTATCAAACTGCTTTAAAAACAATGAAGTCTTGGCCAATGTGCAATTCGTTGCTTTTTTGCTATTGATGTTGGATGAAATACAGCAAGCTGAGGTTTGCCAGTAAATACTCCAGCATCAGGTTGGGAAGTTGCACCACTTTGGCCAGATAGAAACAATTCCTTGAACTGTCATCTAAAATTACGTGAAGCTGTGAGTTCCAAGTTTGCAAAGGTTTGCTAAATCTTGTAGGGTTGGATTGCTTGTTTTGTTTTTTTTTTTCCCAGTATTGTGAAACATCCTGTTTGAGAACAGAAGGAAACAGACATAAAGTCAAAAGCAGAATTTGCAGTTCATCTGACTAGTGCAGTGGCTTGAAACCTTTGGTAGGAGCTGTCGCACTGAGATGACAACATGGAAACACTAAAATCCACTGTGTCTCACTTGGTCTTGCCATGCACGCCTCCCATCTCCTCTCCCATCAAAGCCTGGCAACCTTTTGATGGGTATTGGGCTGTTTGGAGCTTGTCTCCCTAACAGTGCATTAGGTAACTCACAACAGCTGTACCAACCAGCCATCACCCATGTTCCTCCTGGTCGCCTGAGACTGGCCTGTACATTGTGTCCTAGGACCTACGTTTCCACACATTATTAAAAATACCTTTTTACTGAAGTACCAGGAAAAAAAAAATTACTAAAAATGACTGTTAGCCCAGTTTTACCTGGGAGCACAGTAATACACAAAAGGTGAGTGAAACTATTGGTCTGTGCAACTCAGCAGAGTATGGAGAAAACCACATAAGCTTGTTTGGACCTTAAGAGCAGCTTTAATTGCAGAGGCAGGGCAGAGCAATCATCTCATACTGAGGTTAATGCAATTTACATTTATAAAATCCACTTGTCTGAGAAAGCCTGACAGATATTTGAGATTGAAGCACAAATGTTTGAGAAGACAGAAGACTGTCTTCTCAGGATGGAGGGAGGATGACAGTTCCCAGGACTACAGCACAACAGTAACTGGTGTGACTTCTGTGGCTAGGCTGATGGAGGATGACTGCGGATGTGATCACACTGAGACAAGAGAAGTTTATGGTTGGATGACGTAAAAGCCTGATCCTAAATCCACCTAGTCTTTAAAACAGATATTAAAATAGTAATGCAGTTAGCAAGCACTTACTTGTAATCCCAGTGAGTTCAATTATTTCTGAAGGCGTTCAGCACTTTTGAACACTAAGCTATGCATTTACTTGTCTATATGTACATACAGACACACATTTCTGTATCTTGTTTTAGACAAGCAAACTTGACAACACAGGGTTTAATCTTTTCACTGTCTTACCCTAAAATGCTATTATAACTCCTGGAAAAGGAAATTTTCTTTCACTTATATTTTCATAGGAATAATTGGGGTTTCAGGCACCAATAGGAAGACAAACCAGAGAAGACATTTTACAATTTCATTATCACCTACTTGAGCCTGGAGCATGAGAGCTGAATGGCCACTTCGCTCACACCTGGGTTACAGAGCCAACGTGAGTGAAAGGTGATTATAATTTCAGATTCAGCTTGAGACTGACAAATGAGATGACTGTTAGCAAGGTGTCCTGTCCCTCACCAGCCTTCTGTCCATTTTTCTAAGCAGCTTTCAGTCTACTGACAACTCCACATAACTAAGTTGCATCACTCACAACTAAGTTATACCATGCCTCTACTTACAGGAACACACAATCCAGTCCAAGGATTTGCGGTTTATGAATGCTGGCACTACAAACATCACAACTACCCTGTGAGAGCAATGGGGCATTGGTACCATACAACACATTTCAAAGTCATCAGGGAACTTTTTGGGAGGCCTGAGCATACTGCCGATTGTATATGTTCATCTAATACACTGTAAATTGATAGGTCGTAAGACCAAAAGTATCTGGCTGTGATCCCGTAGCCACACTGTGCTATGCAGGCAAGAGGGATCCCCTGAATTCATTCTTTTCCTGTCTAAAGAACATCTTTTTTGGGGAAAAAGAAAACCCACCATCTTGATATGGCCACTTCCAGTTATGGGCAATTACAACAACCTTTGGGGAGTTGTTCCAATTCCCAATGACCTTATGGTTAAAAACTGAAGAACAGATCAGCTCTAGCATAATAGAATGTATTTAAGTATTATCACTATTTCTCAAAATGCACACAGTAAGACTAGGATCCTAATTTAATAGAGAAAATGTCTATTTTTGAGGAAGTGTCGTGATCTCCAAAACATCATTTTCTAATGAAAACATCCTAAACGCAATGCGCTGTTGAATACTGATAAGATACTATTCAGGTAAACTCAGTATCACTTAAATGCTATAGGCAAGACCTTTAGCCTTCTTGCTTGTGAAAAACCAGACATGTACAATCAGAATCCTGAGAAAATGACACCTCTGATGCTGCCTCTGTTACAATCCCATCTAGCACAGCGCTTATCATTCAACTCACTTCAGACACTGCTTCATAACAAATACTTTTCCAGACATTTTGTGGATAGAAAATAATATAAAATATTGACTCAATATTTATGACTCCAGGAAACATGTGGCAGAAGAGGTTTCCAAATTAAGCCCAAAGTCTCCTTGAACCAGGCATCGGGAACAGCAACGGAAATACATCTGAACCCAGGTTCTTCTTTGGATCTCCATTCTTGAAGGCCAGCTTTATGTTAAAATAAAATCACTTAAAAACTCATTAGGAGACTTACTTTATCTAGAATAGTTCAGGTCTACAAGTGTCCTTGAAAGGAATTCTTTATGCATTTTTATTAAATGCCTACTCTTAGAAAATTGTAATCCAGGAACCTAATATTTCCTCACCTTCTTTGAATCATTTGTGAGGGTAAAGCAGCATGCTAAGTTGGGGTGGGTGGGGAAACGAAAAGAGAACACCAATACTGAAAGAGATCAAATTCACTGTTTTTGATGAGACAAACACTCACTATGCAGAGAAAGTCATAAAGAAACTGAAAACATTTATAGTGCGCTATTTCATCTGTGAACTGATTAAACAACTTCCAGCGAAGTAGTTGTCTACTGAAAGATGCCAATTCAATGGAATTTAGATGTGTGTCATGTAGTAGTATTATAAAATGCTGACGAAAAGTTATCACAGCATCTTGCTACAGTTGGAATGGTTTGTTTTTAAACACACACAAAAGTCAAATGTGCATTTTCTCACAACAAGACATTTTCACTATGGATTGCATTGTTTAAATTTCTCATCATGATCTGGGAAGAAATTAGATTTTGATTAATCCTGTCATTTCCTGAAGAATGGACATTATGTTCTTTGACTAGCTCTGTTTAGTATACCCCCACAAATGTGTTGCAGACTTGTTTGGTTTGCAAATAATCTCTCCTTGCTCCTTTCCTTATTCAATTCTTCATAATCCTGCTGGGTTCTTTTTCAAGAATACTCATTAGTCATAAATGTTTTTTGCCAATTCTCATCCTGAGAGAAGCATTCTGCGTAGCCTCAAGGTTTCTGATTGTGCTTTCCATGACAGTTACCCTCTCTTTTGCCTTTGATATGTTCCGTGAATGGTTCTTAACAAACAATTCTGTTGATAAAGTACAAGAAAAAGAAATCAAAGTGTCTCTCGGCAGTCATACCTCTTCAGGGCAAACAGGAATAAAGCACGGTAAAAGTGTATTTGTGTCACTCAAATTAGCAGATGGGAGTCTGAATCTGCTCTGCAAGAGATGTGGTAAGAAAAGCCACCACTTTAATGTAGGTTCATTTCAGAAAAGCACTATACTTTAGGAGAAATAACTCTATCCCACTAGAAGTGTTTTTCAAAATCTAGATGGCTATCTTTAGGCTCATGAAAGTTACTCTTGCACTAATAGATCGCAATTTTTTAAGGACGGGCAGAAGTACAGGAAAAAAAGAAACAGATACATGATTTCTCTGAACAGTGTTTGTGTTGATACTAAATACTGCAAATACAAGTATTTCTGGAGTTCAGTTACTTTTTTTTGAAAAGCATATTCAATATGAGGAAAAATTTAGAAGCATTAGCTTTGAGACTGCTGTGAGTTACTGGCAAAGGATGATGTTAAATATGGCATCAGCATCCACTTGGTGTAAAAATTTGAATGCTGTCACAACAACATTAGATTAAAGAGGCAGAAATAGCCCAGTTCAACATTCTGGCAGAAGTGGAACAGAGGATAATCTGCATTTCTTTCTCTGAAAGGTCTCTTCTGCTTGATAACTCTCCATAGCTCTTTGTGCTGTTTATAACCAGTAAGAAATGCTTCCTTTCATTGCCAGGCTCATCACAGCAGTCCTGGGAAACATCTGCACAGGTATCTGAAAACAAGCACACTGAAGTAGCTTAACTAGGGTAATTTTAATCAATACTATTTCAGATAAAAACTATTGTCTTGTTTAAAACACAGCTGGCAACAAAGCACCATGCAGCTGCTTACCCATCCCCCCCACGCTCCAGTGAGGCATGAGAAGGAGAAAAATAAACAAAATGCTGGAAAGTTGGGACAAAAGACAGGGGGGCTCACTCACCAATTACAGTCAGGGGTAAAAGACAGACCTGACTTGGAGAAACAAAATCAATTAATTTAAACAACAAAACCACTACCAAATCACCAATCCAATCAGAGCAGAACAGTGAGAAAAACAACAGGAGGATCTTAAATATACCTTCCCCCCACCTGCCCCCCTCCCTTCTTTCTTGGGCCCAGCTTTGATACCTCGTCCCCTCCACATGTTGCAGGGTGGGAGGCAGAGGATGGGGTTCACAGTCAGCCTCAGTCTGCTCCTTGTTGTTTTTATTGCTTTTTCCTCCTCAAGGGAAAACACTTCTCACAGTCTTCCCTTGTGGCAACGTGGCATCCCTCCCATAGGAAACAGTCCTCCATGAAGTCCTCCAGTTACGGTAGGGGTCTTCCGTGGGCAGAGGTTCTCCCAGCAATGAACTGCCCCAGCATGGGGGTCTCTCAGAGTCACAACCATTTTCATGAACTTTTCTCCACTGGTGGTCTCTGAGATCTGCAAGGCCCCTGCTCCAGTGTGGTCTTCTCCACAAGCTGCACATGGCTTGCCATCTCGCCTCAGGAAAAAGGGAAATGGCTGCTCTGGATGTCCTCTCACCTCTTTCCTCACTAACCTGGGTGTCCACATGGTTGTGTCTCTCTCTGTTCTACTTCCCTCGAAAACAAAAGAGAGCTCCCAAAACAAAAGGCCATTGCCAGACAGGTTTCTTCTCTTAAATGTTTATCTCAGAGGTGCTGATTGGCTCAGCCTTGGCCAGAAGTGGGGCCTTCTTGAAGCAGGGAGCTTTCTCAAAACTTCTCACAGCAGCTGCATCCAGCAACCCCCTCCCCAAAACCCCACCAGAAAAATCCAACACAACTATCTTAATACAGGAGTTAAAAAAACCTAGGAAAAATAGTGGAACTGAATGATATTCACCTGCATTCAAAACTACTTCAGTTAGTAGATTTCAATATTTTGTGATCTAACATATCTGATACCATTGACATATCACTATTGTTCTACAAAGACAATACACAGGCAGTCGTACTGACTTCGATATCAACCCTAGAATGTAAACTGTCTGCGCTACAAGAAGGAAAAAAATATCAATAGTTTGATGCTGAGGTGATGGTTAAGAAGCAGAATATGCCAAAGGTAAGTAGCAGGGCCCATTTTGTTCAGTATCTTCATCAGTAGATTTGAGAGCCACAAAGTACACCCTCAGCAGATCTATAAGGAGGTTCAGTCCAGAAAGACCTTGAGAAACTTGGGTGCTGATCCAACAGGAACCTCAAGAAGCTCAGCAAAAAGCACAAAGTTTGCACTGGGGGATGACATGACCCCATGTGTCAGCATAGCTGGAAGACAACTGGCTGAAGAGCAGCCCTGCTAAAGAGGACCTGCAGGTCGTTGTGAACACTAGGTCAAACATGAGCCAGCTTTGTGCTGTCATTGTCAACGCAGGAAACTGGTGCTGATCTATATGAGGTGAAGCTTTGCTCTCTTTGCTGTTGAGACTGCAGTTGGAATATTGTGTCCTGGTTTTGGCTTCCCAAAAAGATGCTGAGAGACTGAAGAGGGTCAAGTAGATACCTATCAAGATGGCTACGTCCTAGAGCTGCACTTCAGAAGCTGTGTGGTAAGACAGCTGGACTTAGTCTGATGAAGAGAAGACTAAGGGATAATTTGCTAATAGTCTACAACTGCATGAAAAAAAAAAAAGACAGTAGAACCAACCTCCTCTTAGCAATAGCAGGCTATAAAATAAGGGGAAGAGGCCAAAACCTGCAGCTTGAGACATTCAAATGACACAGCAGGAAATATTTTTTCACTAAGAGAGTAGCACAGCACTAGAGTAAGTTATTTTTGGAGACAATGGCAATCTTTGGAGGTTTTTCTTACTTGGCTACATGAAATCACTCCTAACATCTCCTCCAGTGTTTGAGACACGTGTTTTTAAGTGGTTTAAGTAGACGCTGCTTTGGCAGTGGTTGAAGTAGGCAACCTCCCGAGGTCCTTAACAATCAACTATGACTGTGCCATCAGTTGCTGATGGTCTTTCTGCAGTTCTTATCAAGGACACGAGATGGCTTAACCCGGTTCTCCTCCCCCTTTTCCAGTTGAAAGAACTGTAATAACAGACAACTCTTCTTTCATCTCTCAAGACATGTAATTTTTCCAACACTTACACCAATCTACTTTGAAAGCATGTGAGGCAATACTAATGGAGTGCCTCAAAGCAGTCCCTGAAAAGTTCCCAGTCAGCAAAAAACTGTGCATCTATTTCTACCACTCTCATTAATATGCTCTAGATTTAGTGGATTCTTGCTGATTTTAACAGGACTGTTCATCATAGATCTAGGATAACACGGAGGCCTTAATATAGACAGCCTCTATTTCCACTTCCAGCAAGAATACATGAAGGTTTTTACATATATAGTGTTTATTGTCATAATAAAGACTGCTTTAGAAACACTTATATAAGAATAGAGTTTGAGACCATCATCAGTACTGCACAGCTTTAATTTTCGCATCGCCCAGGGGGATTCATATCAGTCTTGAAAAATGTTCTGGAGAAAAATTTTGTTTCTTTAAAAGATTCAAACTTCTCGGGTGTGATTTTTGGGCACTTGCCTAGGTAAGAACTTTCCATACTAGGAAAACAAAAGGGGGGGTTAACTGAAGAGAAATTTTAACTTCAAAATATAGAATAATTTATATTTTTGAAGTTTTTCCTTTGTTTTTCATATGGCTGATGTTAAAAGAAAGAACTGAACTTAACAGGGATGTTTCAGTTGATCCATCCTGAAGTATTCTCAGTGGATGAAAATTTTAGACGATGACTTTTGTTACCAATATGGGACAAGGATATCTTTCAATTTGAAAGCTATGCACGCGTGAGGAAATCTTATCCTGCTTCATTCCACTTCAAAATTTCGAGTTAATGCTATATATGCCATTATGAAGACAACTATAAATTTATGCACAGCAATATGTAATACCTAATTATTAGGAAATAAAGGCTGACATATATATGTCTGATTAGGAGGGGAAATAGACAGTGTGAGCAATGCCAAAACTGCTTTTTCTCCCCATTTTGAGAGCTGGCCTCACTCCTTTGAGATTAGAGAAACTATCAGCCTTACTGCATAGCAGCCATGTGTGTGGTGCAAAGCAGCCTGTCGCCTGCCTTCTGCAAGTTTTTACCATACAGTTTTCCAAACAAGAAGAAAAATAAAATTCATTGAGCCACTCTGCTTTAAGCTGAGAAATGTCTCTCAGTTAGAAGACTCAAACTTCAGATATGATTCAGTTAGCCGTAGTTTCATGAGGAATTTAGGGGATTTCTTCCCCAAAAATAAAGATAATTTTTAAGAAAAATTTTCAGATGTGGAACCAGACATCAGCTCAGCTGGAACAGGTCATCAGTTATTGAAAGTCTGAGCACTTACTGTGTTCTGGTTTTTCCTACTCTTCTTGACAAAATGATATGACTGAAAAACCCCATGTTTTTCCTTTAAAGGTATCCTGAAAAGCAGAAGTGGGACATCCAAGTGTGCTGATACTGTAATTTACCTTTTTTTTTTGAATTCCACTTGCTCACACAAAAGTAGAATTAGATTTTTGCATAAAAGTGTCTATCAACAGCCACCCCTGTTTTCAGGGGGAAAAAGTGTCAATGAATTAGACACAAAGTGTTCCTTTGCCCTCCAGAACATCTTTCATTCTGCTACAGCAAATATCAAGTGGAGCCACAGTGTCTGCTCAATGTTCAGTGTCTGCTCTGGGTGGGGATCTTCAGAGACTGGCAGGGAGCTTATGCTGTTGCCATGCGGAAGCAGAGGAACATTTGATCCAGTGTTATTTCAGTTCTGCAACTACCTTCTGCTAAGCCTGGTATATGTATGATAAAGTTATTTTAATCTGTTGTTTGTTCCTTTGTTTCTTGTTTTATTTTTAGCTATATAAAAGAAAAATGTTTGAAGTAATAAAGGCCAGCTGCTATAGTATTACTTACTTGTGAGGACAGTATTTCAAATGTCTGTGGTATTCCTTTATCTGCGATTACCTTGTGGAGCCTTGGTTGCTGCAGCACCAACCTCTAACTGTGATCGCTCAATCAATATTATAGATTTAAAAAACAAGTAGCTTTTCTTCTGTTCCTTATCTTGTAATCAGAGTAACGTTCAATTTGTATATACAGACATGCTCTCGGCATCTGTGAGGTTTTTCTTCCTCTTTTCAGTACTGCACACCAGCTCATCACGGGATTGTTCCAGTTTCATTAAAGGCAGGAAAATGCCTACCTCATTAGGTAAAAAAACCAACAAACAAAACCAAACCAATGAACTGAGTCGCTGGGAAAAGCAGTGTATCAAAGAACTGGTGGGAGCAGCACAAAACAGTGGTCAGCGCCTGTGATGCTGATGGGACTGATGCATTCAGGAGCGCAGACTTCAGGCACAAAAGAGTAAGACATATACCTGTTCTTTGCTGTATTCATCCCACTTCTGTGAGAAAATACATCTCATTCCTGAGCCAATTTTTATCTCCTCCACATGGGCATAATGCAGCCCCTTCACACCTCACAAAGCCACGGTCTTCTTTTGCTGTCACTCACAGGTCCCTCGGCTCACACTTGTACCCTCTTAAGAGCTTTATACCAGGCAGCGAAAGTGTTGTCCAGTTCCTGAGAT
Organism: Buceros rhinoceros silvestris; assembly: GCF_000710305.1. Lineage (NCBI taxonomy): Eukaryota > Metazoa > Chordata > Aves > Bucerotiformes > Bucerotidae > Buceros > Buceros rhinoceros. The sequence continues at coordinate 33,812 of NW_010411030.1, read as the reverse complement.
TTCTTTAACTCAAGGCTGCATGAGTTATAGGCAGTTGAACATGAGAGCAGGCTGTTGCTAATCAGAAGAGCCATCAGTATAATCAGGAAAGGAAGGCAAAAACTTCCACCTTCACTCCAGTAGGAAACAAAGTAGTTCAGTGGGTGACGAAGATAATTGGACTCCTACATACCTGCTTCCCAGGATGAGAATCTTAAGCACATAAAAGGTGCAAGATTTAGTATGAGTTTTCCCCGTGACTAGCGTCACTCCCCAATGGAATGGCAAATACCTACATATACAGAGGCAATAGAGAAGAGCTTATATTTTAGTTTATACTTTAGCAGGTATAATAGTGAAGCCCTTTGCCTGGCCACCTCCTCCTTGAAGCTTGTAGATACTAAATCTGAGAAAACTATCCTCCAATAAGTTTCATTGAAATAGGCTGCTAATCTTAACGGGTTTTGTGGAGGGATGTACATAGTCTCTTTAGGCAGATGAGGAGGTGGCCAGCAAAAGGAGGAGTCACCGCTACTAATAGAGTTTACCTTTACCTCCCTTGAAGACAGAGTTGCCAAGCAGATGAAGCTGTGATACATCTTGACCAGCTTGCTTGCTCTGGCTGACAGTAATTCACCACTATCCAAGCCTGTGCTTTCTCCCCCTCCCTCCTCCATTTAAATGCAGTGTTGTACCTCAGGCACTGCATGTTTAAATGCTATTCACACAAGCGGTCTCACGGTACACTTGGTAAGTACTCTGCCTATGAACTTAGAGATAGTCTACAATCTGTTTTTATAAGATATGCAACCTCTGTGGTCAAGACCATATTTATTTCTACCAAGCTAGAAACCAAAAGAAAAGTTTAACCTCCCTGCTAAGAGCTTGCCCCTGCTTTCTTTGTAGCTTCCCTAGGGACTTCTCTCCTCCCGGTTGGTACCTCAGGAACTGTACAGCTTCTCCTCTCCTCTTTCACTGTGCTTTCATCACTGACTATAACAAGATCTGGACAAGAAAGAAAAATCTGGGTGAAGACATCTGGCTCATGAAGTACTGGCGTAGATTCTCAGCTGGGAGAGGTCTACATGGTCTGCTAGAGCCACCTTTATTTGCATAATCTGCAGCCTTCAGAGCATGAAAAATGTCCTCTCAAATGAAGATAAAGGCCACGTCCTGTGGTCTGAGCCTC
>NW_010411030.1:29455-32547 GCF_000710305.1 Buceros rhinoceros silvestris | reverse complement strand
AGATAGGTGATGGACTCCTTTTGTCTCCAGAGTAAATTCACACACTTTCAGCTATATATTGTGAAATGCTTTTTGAGATTCTAGTATAAAACCTATTACTCTGTTACTGAAACATACTCAGCACGAGAGTTAGAAAAGTCAAAAAAGGGAGATGGTGTCAAGAAGGAAGCAGAACACGAGGAGAGTCAGGAGCTGTACACCAGACTACATTCTGCTGAGAGTTATTTAGCCCAGTCTGGCTGCAGATCAGTGAAAACTGGTTTTGTGAAGTGCTGAAGCAACATTTTTTTCGTAAGTTATAGAAATGCTTCTCTGTCACACAGATGCTTGTCGGGTAAGCACCATTCACTAGGTTAGTACTTATTTCTTTATTGTCCTTATAATCTGTGTGCTTATAAACCCTGAATGGTTCTACAAAAGGAGGGTTTTAATGCTGATGGAAACACAGTTGGATGTCAAAATTATGTAGCAAAGTTTCCCTATACATGGATTACACTTTCTCATTGAACAGAAGGTACCTACATTTGAATCTCTGAAACAAATAGGGACGCCCTACTGTAGCCTGAAATTGTGAAGTAATGGGATAATCTGAGCTATTGCCCCTAACTGAAGGGTAATACAGGGGTCTTCACATAAGCGGGATTTTGTGTAGGCAACTGAATGGATAAAATATTTAGGGATGGGAACGAAAAGAAACCTGAGTAAGAGAGCCAAATTTAATTTAGAAACAGGGATAAGTATGATAAAAATGGATACAGGCAGATGGAACAGACTAAAACATCTCTTAGGGAAAGGTTAATATTGTTAAGATGAATATCCTAAACTACTGTGTAGTTTTAGCTCCTTAGCAGTATATGCATCATATGGTTTCCAGTAAGGTGGTGCTGTTGATTTACTCTCAAAGTTAAATTTCTTTCAAAGAGTTTAGAAGATCTGGCATTACCAAAAGTGTGTTCCATCTCAGATAATTATTAGGGATTCCTTCATTTGTATCAAAATGATTCCTCACTATGTTTGCAATCCAGAGAGTACAGCACCATGACAAGATAGTAAACACTAAAAAAACTAGGTAAAAGAACAATAAAATGATGGGTTTTTTCCATTCTTTTCACTGGATACGGCGTCTAGCCATTAAAAAGTAGCGAGTACAAAAGGTGATCAGTAGCAGTGGTGCAAGGCAGTATTAGGATTTGCTGGGGGTTTTGTTGTTGTTTTAAGTTTTAGTAACACTGATAAGAAATTACCCATTTAAAGTCAGCTACTTTGTACAGCCTTGTCTGTAACACAACATAAAAGCCTTTCAAAGAGGCAGTGTAAGAGTCCTGACTTTTGGAGGTGATGGGAAGTGCAGCACCTAACTGAAAGCTGGAGGACAGCAGGTCTTCAGAAAAGCCTAAAGAATAGGTTGACTCCTGACAAGAGTCTTGTCTTTGTCTTTCTAAAGCATCAAATTCTGTCCCCACTCCATCCCACTTGGTGTTTCTCCATCGGGCCTTTTAGCAAGCTCTCCAAATGTTGCATCTGGCCCTGCTGGGCACAACTGATGGAGGCAGAGTCTCTGAGCCTTCTCAGCACAATTTGTCAAGTATTGTCAAGCACAAGTATTTTTGATAAGCAGGTTTTCCTTCTTTTACCAATGCCTTGTGGTGGAATAGGCAAAGGATTTATTCCTTTGACTTAGGAAACCTAAAAAGTGTTTGGTGGAAACTTGACAGTTTCCAAACTGACATTCCCAATATGGCCTTACTCAAACCAGGGATTTTGGATGCTGCTCTGAAATTCCACAGATCTTTGCCTTTTCCTAATGTGGTTCCAGTGACCACATTCTGTTCAGCAAAGACACTCTGAAAGTAAAAATGTTCCTAAAGGTAAACTTGGCCTTAAATCCTGGGGAAGGCAAATAGAAGCAGCTGCATGGAAATGCAAAGTCTTCTCTAATGAAGGGAAAACATTTTTATTTTTGAGGAATTCCTGATTTGCACCCGTGCATAATCTTAAAAGAGTTTCCAAACCAGGTGTAGAAACTGGGCCCGGTTCACCCCTGTAGTCCTTTATTTTGACATCACTATCAGCCTACTGACACTAAGAGTCTAAGGTGGGCACAATGATCAAATGTGCTAAGCTCTGGGATGATGACTTTGCTGTCCCTCTTCATTTGGAGTTTTCTTAGAGGTATAAAAGGACTAATGAAGTTTGAAATTGTCCAGCATGTCGAAGTCTGCAGGTATTCAGAGGAGATTCTGTTTTGATCTGCCTATGTTCTGAGTTTTGGTTTGCTTTGCTCATAAGATGTGAGAATAAGTTTTTGAACAGGCAAATAAAGGTTTTTGCTCTATGTCCAATGCTGTCCCTATCCTTCCCACCCTACTCACCATTTCCAGTCAAAGAAATAGCCTGCTGCCACTATCTCCTTGTATTTTAACAAAGGGTTATAGATTATAGTCTGGTTTTATATAACATTACTTTTTACCTCTTTGGTAATGCAATTATTTCCACCTTTTCAGGAACTCCAGAGTTGAATGAACCAGACTGCAAACGTCATCATGATCACCAGAAAGTGTAACTGCACGTCTGGAGGAATAGATATTATAGGCACCTACCAAAAGATTGCACCTCATTAAGTACATGTATAATGCGCTGAAGAGATTATGTAAACATGCACTTATAGTAGGGGACTTCTAAAAAACTCAGGACGAACGCATACATGCCTACAGAGACAACCAAAATAATTTTTTGCTTGCAATAAAATTGTGTCTAAAACTGGCAGCAATATGTCAATCAAAATCACCTGCTGCACAGTGAGAAGTGCATGAAGTCTATATTTCTCAAATCACCACAGGATAAAGTGCAGTTTACTTGCCTATCCTGTCCTTTGCTAAACATCTTTCTCTCACCCTCCAGGCTGGAACAACAGGCTTTGTCAGTTGTCCTGTCAATCAGAGCTTTCTTACACTTTAGATTTCAACAAGACAAGCTCAGAATGAATCTGCTAACCGCGTATTTGCACCAGAGGTAAAGGCAGACAGACGTCATATTCACAAAGCCCCTGTACAAGGACATTCGGATCTTTCTGGTGTTCATAATTTCCTGCT
>NW_010411030.1:7181-29360 GCF_000710305.1 Buceros rhinoceros silvestris | reverse complement strand
AATCAAAGCAGTCATTTCATTGAAGGCTAAAGAAAACACCTTATCTCAGATATCACTGGGATAAATGTGATAAAGGTAATTACTTGACCACCTGAATTCAATACCTAAATCAAAAGATGGCTTGATTGACTTGTGATTGGTAATCTGTTATAAATGTATTTATTTATTCATATTTGTGTCACTAAGAAATGTGTGTGCCTTTGGGAGAAAAAAATTACACATGGCTTTAGTTACTCTTACTTATACTAATATGTGCAGATTTAAATAGTTTGTGCAGATCTTAAAGATAAATTGCATCAGATTCTCCAGATGCTGGAAATAACTTACTCTGCCTATCCTGCAACATTACTGTTTGTTTACAGTTTCAAAGTTCACAAGGTAATTGCCTCATTATCTGTTCATCTAATTTCAGAGAAATGACAATCCCTAGCTGCTGAGGTCATGGCCCATCAAAAATTATACTGTCTTTAATTTTATATCCGATCTCTGGTAGATCTTAATTTGCTTATCTCAGTTCTCATGTATTGACTAATTTGCTGAATTCTATTAAAATCTCCACCAGCTGCCCAAGATTTAAGACTGAACAACTGAATTGAGACTTATTGAATTAAGACATTATTGCCAATGTGAGCCAGTAAAACAGTAATTAAAATATACAAGATTAATATGCCTTTTAGTTTCCTGTATACCATTTGAATTCAGTCCGAATGTGGTCCTGTACACACATACATAAAATATCCTATCACCTCTGTTAGCTTGACAAAAACATATCTCTGTAGATTTTTTTCATGTTTACGGTTATGTCCTTAGCCACAAGAGCTTTGAGAAATAAAGGTAATATTTTCTTGAGTGGATAGTGTAATATTTTTCAAGTTATGTTTTCATATATAAAGCCTCAAATGGAACCCTCTGAAATGTTATTCTGCTGTTCGAGCTGAAGATCACATTCTCTAAAGAGTTATACTTAATATTGTACCTAGCCTCCTACTCTAATCCCAAGTGCATCCACATTCCCCACATAACGAGAACGACAGATACTCTGGTGATGGTCACTCTTGAATTCAGGGTTTCCATTTTTGGCCCTACTGCCATGTTTCTGTTAATGGAGAAGGGAAGATGTTTGTACACACAAACTAAACCAGTATATGATAAATTTCTGTTGACCAATCATTGCTTGGAGTGGCAGGACATTGGGAAAATTGATCTCTTCACATCCCACTTCATTTTCCTGCATCCTCGCTAAGTGAGACTGTTGACTCCTAGGAGATCCCACTTGAATAGATAGCTCCCCCAAAGTACTATCTTACTCTGCCACTGTATCACAGTGCTAAGTGCCAAATTTTTCTACTTCTCTTTCTACAGACCTCTTGCTTTTGACAGCAGTTGCATCTCTGCCACCATTGGGATCACACAGTTAAAAGGACTATCAGCATAAGTGAGAGGCAGTTGCTGCATCTTCTTCACTACTCAGAGATCTCTAAATTTGGAGACTGCATTGCAGCTAGATTTGTGGTCCCAGTGCCTGTTAACCAGCAGCTCTGCTTCGTCACTTTGTCACAGCAAAACTAAGCCAAAGCACACATCTGTAAAAGATAATTTCCTTTCTGAAGAGTGGGTTCCCAAGGTGACATGTAACCTTATCATTTGCTACTAGAGCACAAAGGTAGTCTCTAAATGAAAGATGTAACAGAGAAAACAGATCTTCTAAATATGCCCAGAAAGAATTGATTCTTCACTGGAGAAAAGATTTAATTTCTCATTACCATTTTTCTTACATGACAGAAGTATACTGCAAGTCAAAGAATTTTGTAGCGTTTATCACCAATGGGAAAAAAAAATAAAATATGCTTACCAGCTCCTCCCACAGTGCTGCTAACTGGGTGTACATGGAAGTCGAGAGGTGATTAATCAGGTTTTCATAAGCTGGTTTAGATATCCTTGGTACTTTGTCATCAGCTTGGTTCTGTGCAGCAGAGAGGGAACTCAGGCATCCGAATCAACATGCCGTGAGGTCAGTTGCTTCCCTTGCCTTGCTGTAGGTAGAACTTAGATTGCTTTTGTTCTTGTAAGCCATTCGGCAGTTTGTTCAAAATCTGGCACTGCATCACTTTGTGGCTTCACTTGTGCATCAATCAATCTAGTGATAGCCTCAGAAGTACCGGGTCATAGTGCTTCATATTCAGGGCTTTCTGAGGCTGGGCCTGCTTCAGGAAATTGAGGAGATCTTGCTACATGCAAGTTTGGGGGACCAGGAGGGAAGGGATGGAAAATACACTGCTGTGGCAAAGTGTTATTTGTATCACATGCTGGTGCTCCAAGTAAGGAATGAAAATTCTGTCACTGTGACTGTAGAGTAAGAAGAAACACAAAAGGAAACAATAGTCTACCTGCAAAGGGTAGAAACTAATGTAGGAAAGCACATGGGAGGTTTCTGAAATAGCAAACAGTACAATAACATCAAGGAGGCATGAGAGACTATGTGGTGAACTTGCTGGGGTTTTAGGCAGGATATGCTGTACGCCAGCTTTTCTAATATTCTGCACAGAAGAGCCATGAGTATGGCCCTAATAAACTTCTACAAACTATAACAAGGGCAACTATATTGCCCTTTTGCTCCGACAGTTTGGATCAGACCTAACATGACAATAAACCAAGTCTTTAATGAAATTACGAGGGAAGTCTCAGAAAATGTGCATCCCACAAACCAGAATACACACAGAGAGCTTATCTATAAAACGTTTTAAGCTTCTAACTCTTCCTCTTTGGTCCATTCTTCAGTTATGTAACATGGTGCAATTAAAGCGGAGCAAAACAAAATTCCACCTGGCATTTGCGCCAGAAAAACAGTTGTCCGCCTCATGGAATTTTCATTCATTCATGCTTGAAGCTACACCATGCAGGGCAATGTGTTCAAATATAAACCCGCTTTGATTTTAATCAGGGTCATAGAACTGTTTGGGTTGGAAGGGACCTTAAAGATCATCTGGTTCCAACCCCCCTGCCACAGGCAGTGGCACCTTCCACCACACCAAGTTCCTCACAGCCCCAATCCAACCCGGCCTTAAACACTTCCAGGGAGGGGGCATTCACAACCTCTCTGGGCCACCTGTTCCTGTGTCTCACTAACCTCACAGTGAAGAACTCTTTCTTCTGTATATCTATTTATAGAATGTAAATCTATCTTCTTTCAGTTTAAAGCCATTACCCCTTGTCCTATCACTACATACCCTTGTAAAAAAAATCTCTCTCCAGCTTTCTTGTAGGCCCCTTTTAGGTACTGGAAAGCTGCTATAAGGTCTCCCCAAAATATTCTCTTCTCCAGGCTGAAGAATCCCAACTATCTCAGCCTGACCTCATAGGGGAGGTGCTGCAGCCCTCTGATCAGCTCCATGGACCTCCTCTGGACCTGCTCAAGTGAGTCCATGTCTTTCTCATGCTGGGGGGCCCAAGAGCTGAAGACAGTACTCCAGGTGGGGTCTCATGAGAGCAGAGTAGAAAGGGAAAATCATCTCCCTAGATCTGCTGGCCATGCTTTTTTTTGATTCAGACCAGTATATGGTTGGTTTTCTGGGCTGTGAGCTCACATAGCTAGCTCATATCCAGTTTTTCATCCTCCAACACCCTCAACTCTTTCTCCACAGAGCTGATCTCAATCCACTCATTGCCCAGCCTGTATCTGTGCTTGGGATTGCCCCAACCAGGTGCAGGACCTTTCACTTGGCCTTGTTGAACTTCATGATATTCACACAGGCCCATCTCTGAAACCTATCAAGGTCCCTCTTGATGGCATCCCTTCCCTTAGGCATGTTGACTGCACAACACAGTTTGGTGTCATCAGCAAACTTGCTGAGGGTGCACTTGATCCATGTCGCTGACAAAGATATTAAACAGCACTTGTCCAAATACCATCCCCTGTGGAAAGCCACTCATCACTGGTCTCTATTCGGACATCAAGCCATCAACCGCAAGACCTCAATCTTTGAGTGAGATCATCCAGCCAATTCTTTATCCACTTAGTGGGCCTTCTATCAAATCCATGCCTCTCCAATTTAGAGACAACGATGCTGTCGGGGACAGTGTCAGATGCTTTGCACAAGTCCAAGCAGATGATGTCAGTTGCTCTTCCGTTATTCACCAGTGCTGTAATGCTGTTGTAGAAGGCTACCAAATTTTCAGGCGCAATTTGCCCTTAGTGAAGCTGTATTGGATGTCACAAATCATCTCTTTATTTTCCATGTGCCTTAACATAGTTGTCAGGAGGATCTGCTTCATGATCTTGCTGGGCACAGAGGTGAGACTGACTGTAGTAGACTCCCACTATAACGTCACCTGTCCTGGCCCTCCCTTAAATCCTAACCCATAAGCTCTTGGTGTCTCCTCATCCATCCCTTGGTGGAATTCCATGCACTCCAGCCAGTCAACATAAGTGGTGACACCCCCTCTTCATCTTCCCTGCCTGTCCTTCCTAAAGAGCCTATATTGTTCCATTCTGACACTCCAAGCTTAGAAGCCATCCCACCATGTCTCCATGATGCCAGTAAGATCACAGCCCTGCAGGCGTGTGCACGTTTCGTACCTCCTCTTGTTTATGCCTCATGCTATGTGCATTTGTTTTCACAAACACCATCTTCCAGGGCATCTAACAAGGGAGCCATTCCATAAGAATATTTAATTAAAACTGAATGAATGTATATAGACTGAGAAGCAGTTTCTTTTTTGCTTCAAACTGTTTCTGAATGAATACTTGTTTCTATTAATGTATTCCTTAATGAAAGGTATTTGCCAACTAGTTGGATGTAGTATTTTTGATGTCAGAAAATGTTATGTTTTGTCTGCCTGCTCTTCATGGTTCATAACTAGTCCTAAGTTACCAGACAATATTAATATTTGTGCTTCCTAATTAAGTATATGAAACTTTTTAAACGAAAGACAACAAACGAATAAATAGCAAATACTGAATTAATGAATAACAAACACCACACTTCTGGTAGGAACTGTCTAATGAAAAATCACCTACACCAAGGAATCATGAGTCATCCAGAACTCATAAACAGTTTCCAGAGTTTCTGGCAGTTGTTATAAACAGCAAATAGCACAGCTAAAGTACAGCTGCAGAATGAAGCAAGTCTTTTTATTTAGAATTGTATTGATGTATCTACATTTCCTTCATCCAATATTTATTGTCCGATAAGGATATTCCTCACCACTGCTACAAAAATTTTGAAATATCTTCTTTCCTCTCATTCTGGCCTCAGACAATTACAAACAAACATGAAGTTAAGCCTAGTACAACACAATTATTCAGAATCTGTTTTTATGTTACATGAATAACGTAGTACAGGTCTTCTCAGCAATGTGCACTTTCTTTACTGAGATGATCATAGAATCACAGAATCATTTTCATTGGAAGAGACCTGTAAGATCATCAAGTCCAACCATTAACTCAGCACTACCAAGTCACTGCTAAATCATGTCCCTAATCAGCACATCTATGTCTTTTAAATACCTCAGGGATGGTGACTCCAGCATTTCCCTGGGCAGCCTGTTACAGTGCTTGACAACCCTTTCCTGTGTCCTGGAGTCTGGCTGCTACCTCAGCAACCTGCTAGTTACAATTAAATTAGTCTGCTATTTACATCAAGGGTCCTGGCTAGCAGACTAACGAAAAAATTTTGATTGTATTGGGAACTTGAAGAAGAAAGTATGCAACGACAGTCCATCTTATCTCCTCTTTGATTCATGTTTGCCTTCCAGTTCACAACATCTGGTTGTCCTTTCACTCTCACAGTTTAATAGATTGTGAGAAGAGACAGAGGCTGCAAGTTCTTATAGGAATGTTTTTGTTCTTTCTCTGAATTTTTCCCTTTTTTTTTAAACAGTATAACAGCTGAAATTTTATTTTGGAAATCAGTGACCATAGGAACACATAAAAACAATGGAAAACCCGTACGGAATTAGATAAAAGGTCTATGCAGCCTAGCACCTGCCCCCAGTCATATGCTAATAACTCATGCCAAAGGAAGAATTAAGGGAGGCACATAGCAACACTGGCCCAGCATCCTCTCCTAACCTCAGGTATGACCTGCTTTAAGGGATTCCTGAAGCAGAGATGGTGACTTTAATATTTAATAATCTCAATTAGTAATGTGTACAACTCCTTTTCAGATTTTTGGAACTTTAGGGTCCATCATACCCTGTGACCAGGCATTCCACAGCTCAAGCATGGGCTGTGTCATGGGACAATTCTCTGTTTGGTTTGAAACTGGTCAGTGCTAGTTTTATTTGATGCCCTCTAGTCTTTGTATACACAAGCCTTTTACTCCTGTAAAAATAAATATTAGCTGACTTCGATATAACAATATCAGACCACAGTCCACGTTGTCAATGAGATCATTGTCATCTCTGTACTATCAAAGGCAAACAGACAGTACAAGAGTAGGCTGGACAGAGGTGATAGCAGGGCTACAGCAGAGATCCTGCCCAATGCTCTAGCACGAGGACTGTAACCATTGTTTTCAGCATCAGTCACGCTTACAGCCAAAGACAGCCTCCCTAACATTGCCTTTCCCATCAAAGCATACAAATTCCAAACCTCATCAAAATAATAACATTCATTTCTCTGCCTGGGAGGAGGCCAGGCTGTCTCACTCAGGTCCTCTCAGGATGACTCCGGATGCTTTGCAGACTGAAAAGTGCTGCAGAGGCATAGAGTGCTCCTTCCAGAGGAGACAGAGCAGAGAAATCTGAGCCTATTTCCATGAGGGTGCCATGTGTCAAATCCTGTAGTCAGTGAAGAGGAGGAAGACCAGATCCTGCACTGCCATTATGGATTTTTAGTGGTGCCCAGTGACAAGACAAGGGGCAACATGCACAAACTGGAACACAGGAAGTTCCATCTGAACATAAGGGAAAAGTTCTGTACTTTGAGGGTAATGGAGCACTGGCTGCCCAGAGAGGCTGTGGAGTCTCCTTCTCTGGAGAGATTCAAAACCCACCTGGACACATTCCTGTACAACCTGCTCTAGGTGCATCTGCTTTAGCAGGAGGGCTGGACTAGATGATCTCCAGAGGCCCCTTCCAACCCCTACCAGCCTGTGATTCTGTTAAAGCATCAGCTGTAAAGTAGTCCAGATCCTGAAAGGACTTTCCTAGGGCTGTTCAACTGGGTAAAAGTAACCTGTGCACAGAGCTTTCATCTATCAGAGCCTGAATACGTGCAAAATCTTCAGGGCTGGGTCAGCATACCCCTCCTGTGTTCGAAGACTGCCAGACAATTCCTCTCACAACATAATATAGCAAGTAAGGTTATTTAGCCTCAGATCTGACTGGAAAATTTCCAAAGGTAAGCCTTTCAAAATCTGCAAAGTGCCATGCTTTGAAATGAAACGTCTCACAAAAACATAGAGCTGCCTGCATCATGTTCAGGATGTTGTCAATAGCCAGAGCAAAAGAGGTCAAGCAAAAAACCCCACCACCAGTAACCTTATAATTGGGCAACAGAAAAGGCCCAATTCTAAGCTGGGAAGGAGATTTTTAACTAGCATTTCCTCAGTAGCCAGCTCTTGAACAGAAGCCCTGCTTCTGACAATTGCTTTTCATGGGAAGATTTGTCTCGTGAGACAGCAAGTGGGCCAAGACTCAATAAGAAAATCAGGTAATAACTGCCACACATAAAATCATTCAGGCTTTTTTCCTTATTGGGGAAAAACTTGACACCTTTGTGTGTAGATTTTAACCAGTTAATTGTAAGCCATCAAAAGAAGATACTCCTAAATAAACATGAGTCATGCCAGTCTTAAAGTTGTATATTAAATAAAACAGTTCCCACTGTGCACACGGTATAATATTGCTGAAAATGTGTCAAGGGATGGAGATCCTACCAAGTATTATTATATCCCCTTGATGAGGCATTTCCTATTTAATTTCTCTGGGATCCTGCTGCTGGAGATGTTACTGCTCTGATTAGACCTGTTTACATGTTAGCCATTTTCTTCAGATCCAAAGAGGAACATGTTTTCGAAATCTGTGATTAAAGCTATTTGCTTTAACTTAGATGTTGACACTACTTGTGATGGAGTGCCTGCCGTAATTCTAAGGTATTCCCTGCAGAGATAGATCTGGAGGAAATGAGTATTTTACCCAGAGCTTACCACTGAAAATTACAAATGCATAAAAACCAATCTTTGTAGCTTAAACTATATGAACAGTGTGGCATCCTAATTCTTTACGGTGGTGTAGAATTTGTTTTTATATAGATTGCACTTCATCTTATTGACTATCATCATATAAACAACATCATTACTATTCTGAAATACTGTCTTAATAAAACAAGTATATACGATTGTGTTGCTTCATCTGTGCTCAGAAATCACTGTCATTTTAATTTTGTCTGGAAGTGCAGCTATTGCTGCCGTATTACTATATTGGACCAGATTCTGCTGCTGCCTTGCCCTTGAAAACAGCCCCACTAGCCTGGCTGCGCATCGCAAAGAAAGGATTTTGCACTTGGACAATTATCACTTTGGTCTGAAAGAAAGAATAACTCATTTTTTACCACTGAATCTGAAGCTAAGTGGCACTTAGTGCCCAGGCAAGTGCTTCTGATCTTTGGGGAGGTTGAACCAGATAAATGAATTGCATAAATTCAGCAGCTCTCCTCAGCCTGTTCACACGAGCAAGGTCCATCCTGGTAACAGGAAACTGGAAAATCCTGCTCCAGGTCTGCCCAAAACTATTTGGTTTGCATCAAGTTTCATGTATTTTTCATCTTAAACAAATCTCTGAATTCCCATAAATCTAAGTTTACCATGTTTATAAAGCAGCAGACCTTTCAGACTCTAATTATCTTTTGTTATTGTTATTATCAGCTTATTCTTGCTATGAATGTTTTTGTATCACTTGAAATTGATGCTAATATTCCCTGACATACAGCCTGACATATATTAAGAATGCAGAAAATGAAATGACAGAACTAATTAAAAATCCATCTGTTCAGTTAATTTAGAGGTGTGCAAACAGTTCAAACGAGACTTGGTCAGCAGCAAATCACATCCACCTGTACCAATTGCTTAGCAGTTACTGTCCTGAGTAACATTATTTCCTTAGAAACACTCCTACTATTCAGTTCAGAGACAGCACACTGAGCAGTAAGAGCATGAAAAACACAGCTATCACTCTTGAACAGAAATAGTACACGTAAAAATGTAGTATGAGCCTACTAAATGAAAAAAAGACATACAGCAAAATGTTGTATATCATGTTGACTCACTCCATTAATTGTAATGACTCTGCCTCCAAGACGCAGAACAATCATATCGGTATTACCTATAGAGATAGTGTAGCTCTCTAGCCAGGAAAAATTTCCCCCTTAATGTCAATGGTCTGTGCTTTTCTCCCCTGTAAGCCCATCAAAGTTAATAGAGTTGTACCAAGAATACATTTGGTCCCATCTGATTATGGCACACTGAACATGTTATCTTATAGCCTGGCTCCTGTGTTATTGCTTTGCATGCAAAACCCACAATAGTTCAGAAAGCATTCAACTGGCAAGCTTGATCTTTTTTCTTTTCAAAAGAAAGGAAAATAAGCATGTCTCAGTCCAGTGAGCAGTGGTCTGTCATGTGGCAGAACTATATGATCACAGATTAGGTATATTTCCTCTGTGCCAAAGAAATTTTGCTAGAATAAGAAAAGCATCTAGATGTACAATAAGCTACTCAGCATTTTCTTCCTGCTTCTCCTGCAGTCAGCTTCCCTCCAGCATGTACCCCTTGGATTTTATTGCAGACTCCAGAGCAGGCAGTGCCTGTGTGCACTCCCACGCACAGAGGGACTCTCTTAGCTGGTCACTTTGGCTTTTGAAAGCTGCCATCAGTGGACAACTTCAAAGCAGGCAGCTTCAATGGGAGGCAAATCAGACAGCAACCACCTCCTTTTAGCGTGAAACTAACAAAACAGCTATTAAGGAACAACAAAACAGCAGTTTCAGTGACATGAACCAAGGATTCCTCACCAGCAAAAACTTTTGCCATTTCCTGTGCTCAGCATGGTTTCAGGGCAGTATTTTTATTACTGTTCCCCAACTTCTAATTTTTGCTCACACAAAGCATCCTTCTGGTATGCTTGGGAATCTAACAAGCAATGAGCAAATGAACAAGCATGTGCAGAGACTCTGCAGGCTGCAGAGCCAGGAAGGGGAAGCCCATCAGTACCAAGGCCTCAGGATGCTTGCTTCCATGGACAGGCATGGAGCCATTCACAGGGCAACTTGCGTATTTCCTCCCTCAGCATGGACAGTAGGAAGGATGTTCATGGGTTCCAACACTGCTGCAATCAAGAGAACGAGCACCACATCAGAGATCTGGGGACTTTAAAACTCATGGCTTAGCAATGGCAGGGAAGGCATTAAGAGAAAAGTGAGCAAGAGAGGTGAGTGGAAAAGGCTGGAACACGCTAAAGGAGACAGAGGGATGGGATGCAGAACCCTAGCAAGGTCCCCGAGTGAGTGAGAACATACCTGTTGGCAACCCTTCTTCTGTGGTGAGAGCATTTCTCTCCTGTTTATTCCAAAATTGCTAAGGGGATCATATATCTCCAGCTATATTAAGCTTGAAAAACTGTGATGTCCTGTTCTATAAAGGTTTGTATTAGGAAGAGGGATGTTTATTTCAGAAGCATTCACTGACCAAGGAGGTAACATGCCAGAAACCATATTTCAGTTATTCACTGGGATACTGTTTATTGTGTGTTCAACTGATGTCTGGAATAGCAGGAAGCTGACTATGTGTACAGGTGTAAAAGATAGCCTAGTAAGAAATGCTGTATTGATCCCAGAATGTGGGATCTGATTAGCACTTTAGTTATCTTCTATTGTCAACAGAAATAATCATTTATCATCCTCTTCAGTGACAGCAACTCATTGAGAGACAAAGACTCTCACAATTGATTTATATCTCTCATTAGAATAAATTTAAACTCCAGCAACCAGCTAGGGGAGCATCACTATTATTGACTAACAAAGGACAGGTTGCTAAAACTCTAGTTTCCAAAAAATGTAATGATCTATCAGTCATCTGAAAAATAGCATCTCAGCTTGCCTTCTGTGTGTAATGTGGCTTTTTGCATTGTAAGGGACAGGTTTACTAGATGATGCTGCCTTTGGGACCTTTTTCTTAGACAGTCCTATGGAAATCTCTTCTAAAGTTACAGCTAGACCTCGATGTTTCTGGTCCAAGCCATAGCTCCTATTATATAGTCAAGTATCCTTAGGATTTCCACAGTAAAGGAGATAAGGTGGTGACCCCGAATAATTTTTTCTGGGCTTTTTCTGCACAATTTTGGGGCAGAGCTGACCCTAGCCTGTTTTAACGGGCCCACACCAAGAGCCAGCTGTGAGAGCGTATGACTGTGCTGTGGAAGACTTTGTTTTAGAACAATGAAATTCAGAGAGGAGTTCTTTAACCAAGAGTAAACAGGGTGAACATTGAGATTGCACTCGCCTGTTCATATACCACGCTAATGAGCTTGAGCAGAATAAAACAGACTGATTCTGTTTTGGCCAGTGGGGTAGAGCCAGACTCCCAGCATCTGACCTAGTGCATAAACACTTCGATCAAAATGGGAGAGCTTCAATAGGAGAGACCAAGTACCTGCAGTCTTGTTGGGGCACTCTATCCAGATGATCGGGGTGTATTACATTGAGATCCCAAATGGAGATTTAAAAGAAGGGCAGAACAGGAGCTTGCTTTCCTGCCTTGTGGATGAACATTCCACCTGGGAGGACCTTTTACTCCTTGCTGGGCTTTGTGTGAGGCTCACACCAACAGCTGTGTTCCCACTCAGACCTCCCAGGTGACACCAGCATAGCACTTCCTGCTTGGGCATTTGGATACAAATTTAACTGCTGTTTGGTGCCAGCAGGACTGATTACATCCAGCAGTGAATGTGGAGAAACATAGGCACTTCAGGGTTTAGGCTGATTTCCAGCTTTGGAGCTGGAACTAGTGGTAGCTACCAGCCCTATCTGATGCTAAACCTTTGTTAAGGGCACAAAGAAGAATTGGGGAAAACAATTTTGTGTTTTAGAAGGTAAACTAATTAGTAGAGGTGTAAAGGCTAGGTGAAAACATTCAGAGAAGAGAGGATAAGACAGCTCAGCCAGAAATTAAGCAATGATCACCGAGCTTTACTAAGAAGTGTTCGGTTACGTTTCTGTGGTATCATCTGTGGTGCCCAGCAACAGAACAAGGGGCAAGAGGCACAAACTGGAACACAGGAAGTTCCATCTGAACATAAGGGAAAAGTTCTTTACTTTGAGGGTAATGGAGCACTGGCTGCCCAGAGAGGCTGTGGAGTCTCCTTCTCTGGAGAGATTCAAAACCCACCTGGACACATTCCTGTGCAACCTGCTCTAGGTGCATCTGCTTTAGCAGGAGGGCTGGACTAGATGTTTCCGAGAGCCCCCTTCCAACCCCTACCAGCCTGTGATTCTGTTAAATAGTCCAGATCCTGAAAGGACTTTCCTAGGGCTGTTCAACTGGGTAAAGGTAACCTGTGCACAGAGCTTTCATCTATCAGAGCCTGAATGATCTTCAGAAGTCCTTTCCAACCCCTACCATTCTGTGATCTTTCAAAAAAAATTTCTTCCCCACTAAAAAAATACAATCAATAAGAAATATATGTGTTGCTTTCCCACAGCAGTAGCACTTGTTGTCTTATCATCAACACTAGGAAAAAATTCAGATGATGACAAATACATAAAGTTATGTCTCCTAGAGCAAATTAGTGTGCTATTATGTTAATATTTGGTTTATTTCCTAGTCAAACATTTGCTTTTTAATATGGAATAAAATATCTCTAATCAAATCAATAGTATGGGTGTTGAGTTGTTTTGTTGCTTTCAGATAACTTTCTTGATAACTTTTGTGGTTTAGAAAGCCTGTGTCTGAAATGCCTGTTACAGAGTTCTGAAGCTGAAGGGCTGTACTTATCACAGCCCCAGTTTCCAGACTCTTTGAGCTCACAGTGTTGTGTATTTCCCTCATACAAAAGCAACGTCCATATTCACTGCTAGGAAAAGACTACATTCAGTGAACCTGTACTCCAGGAAAAAAGTTATCAAAGATTTAGGATTATCTGAGAGCATTCTCTGAGAATATTTCCTGCAGCACCGTTATGTCAAGGCTATCCACACCCATTGCCTCATCTGATCTCAAATACCATTTGCAAGGTTTTCCAGGTTTGCATGCCAAACCCATTGAATTCAGAAACCATCTGGAACCCACTTAGTGAAGCCTGAAGATGCTGCAACCATCACTATTTTAGCCCAGACAATATTGGTAGATTTATACAGTGGTTGTAACAAACCCATGAAACATTCTGAAAAGACAGATTCATGCCAGCTGAGTGAAGAATTGAGCCTGGGGTCCATTTAGAATAGTATTCCCTGGAAATTGTTTCAACATTTAAAAAATATTCAGGAAAATTATTTCCCTTAAGTTGCTGGAAAGTACCTTGAAGTTTTTGAAGCACAGGTGCGTGGTAAGCATATCTTTTTCCTTTGTACATTGTCGGCATTGCTTCACATTTCTACACTCCACAATGGACTGAAATCCAAGTTCCTCATTCCATCCCTCAATATATATATACTGCACAGCCTAAAATAATCTTGATCTTACGGTTACTAAATGTTAGATCCAATTTAACATTTATTCTCTGTGAAACATTTATAGCAGCAAATAGGTTTTTTCCTCTTCGTTTATGCAACATTTTGCCTAATGAGCTACAACTTACTGATTCATTTTATTTTACTGAATGAAGATATTCATATGCAATGAGAGTCATCTTGTTAAAAGATTAAGACTAGTAACCAAGATTCATTGAGCCAAGAACTAAAGGCTATGTGCATAGCAGTGTAATTTTAGCATTTATCCAGTGGAGGTATGATCAAAGTGAGTTACCTATCACAAAGACAGCAAAGAAAAGTGAGGCAGGAAAAACAGAGATGGAGTGTTGCATATTTTAACTTGTACCTTCTTATGTTTCTTTTCTAGCACCTACATTTACAAGGACCGAGAAGCACAAAAACATACTGAGGAGCAGAGAAAATGCCCTTCAGTGACAGAACTCCATCAGTTTATACTATGAGAAAGAAACAGAACACATGGCTTGACAACACAATCTTACCTCCTTTGCAGGGAAAGGAGAGGGTTAAGGAGATGATCCTTAATCAGATAAAAAGGGAAAAAACCTGGAAGCTGATATTCAATAAATCTGTATTTGAAGTAAGATGTTCCTTGGAAATTGATGAACTATTGGAACAAATTTCAAGGAGAGGTGACTTCGGACTCACTTGTTATCATTGTCAAGAAAAAATATAATTACTCAGAGGGATGCCTGGAGGCACCCCACAGTGCACACCACCCTCCTGAAAGCAAGCAGGCCACCTCCACACTACATCCTGCTACCCTAGAAGCACACCTCAACATCCTGCTGCTATGATGCATACTCACCTACAATAGTTTCAAAGCACAGATAGGGCAAACTCCAGCCTGCTGCTCAACAAAGCAATGTATCTTTCATGAAACACAAGTTATTTAACTCAGTACAGCAAAAGGAAACTAGAAAAAAAGAAGATAACACTGATAATTGGAGGTCAGGCAGCAGGGCTTCACATCAGCTTCAGTGCATAGCTAATACCTTCCATATGATAGCTCCTTCACAGAAGCATGACCTCTAGCACAGCAAAATATTTATGTCACCCCCCACATCCTTACTGGACTATTGTCCAAGCATTTCTGATGCTTCATAAACTATAGCTAAACGGAAAAAGGTTTATACAGATTTTGCAGGCTGGCAAACAGTTGAGTACCTAGCCCAAAATGATAGATGTCTACACAAAGAATTTACAAGAAAGCATCCTAATCCCAATGTGGAGAAGTCAACCCTAAAACTGCAATGTTCTGATTATAATACAGAAACATGCAGAGGGGATGAGCAAGCCCATTCCTTGGGACTCGCCTGCTGAGGCTTTCCCTCTGGGTGAGTTTCTGCCCAGTTCTTTTGGCTCTACAGCCTATTTAAGTGGAAGCTGGCATATTTCCAGGGAGAACTTGACTGCAAGATTTTTTTTTTTTTTTAAAGATGATGGAAAATTAAGATTTTGATAATACTGGGCCAGATCCATAAGGGGTGGAAATTTGCTATAATTGAAGACTTGGAGAGCTAAAACATAGAAAAATTTAGTCTGAGGTGGGAGCTTTTGCAATTCACTACAATGTGGAAAAAGGCAGTTCACCTACTGTGCTAAGGAGACGTTCAACTCTGTCTCTGCTGCAGTTTTCTGCTTTGCAAAACCCCAGAAAAAACCCATTAACCACAGCCAGGTGCAAACTTTGCACTAGATCTTAATGCTTGGGTTCCAGGATTCAACATGATGGAGTGGGAAGACTAACAAAACATAGATTGTTTCCAGCTGAAATAACTTTGTATTTAAGTTTGGCAAAAACCAAAAACGTTGGTGCTTGCTAGGTAAGCTAGGATCCTAGGCAGTTTCCTGTGGTTTCAAGGTTAGACTGACATCCAGACTAACAGCGTTAATTTTTCTAAGTAACACATTATAAAGCTTTAGGTGTTTGTGGGTTAGAGCCTCAGATGGTATTTGCTTAAAGTATTCTGGGATCCTCAGTAAATTGACACCAGGAAAGAATACGTTATCACTTTTTACTCCGATTTTGGTAATTTTTAAGCTTGCACTCATTTTACACTACTTAAAAACTTGTATCTCCTGATGCTTGTATTGTTAAATATTCAACACAAATGAATATTCCTTAGACAGATAATTGATCATTTTACAGTAGTGTGTTTAGATCATAGAAATTAACAACATCAAACTGCAGCCCAAAATGATTTATACATTTGAATTCATGACCATATTCAAGCCTATTACAGGGACAGATTCGATCATCCTCCTGTTTCATTGTTGTAAAAATACGCATTTCATTTTTGTCTCACTGAAAGTTTTTGCCAAGGAGCAACTCTTCAACCAGGGGTTCCCAAATGTTAGACCAATGGACTTCTGTTTACCCTCAGAATGTCCCATGGACCACAATGGAACCTCATAATCTAAATTTTAAGTAAAAAGGGAAAAAATAAAATCGACTTTGTGTTCTGAATTGTTCCATAAGCCATGTTACCACAGCTCCCAGGCTCTGTTAGGAAGACAGCACTCTGAGTGAGATCAATAGCATTGTATTCTTGAGAGCTGTTAGGTTTTCATTTCTAAGAGGAGGAGAGCAAGTTTTCTCTGTACAAGGTGAGTTTCCCTGTTTTGATGCTTCAGCCTCATGATGATCCTTGTGCTCCTTTCCTTCTCCCTCTCCCTTTTTTTTAATGCAGAGTTCCACAGCAATGATTCTCTACCAAAAATGTTGCCCGTGCATAATTCTTGACGTGCTCTTTAGATACTCCCCCCACCCTTTTTTCCTCTTGCCAGTTATGATGTACTTAAGATTAAAGTGTGACTTTTTTTGCTTTGAAGAAGAGATGAATGTGTTTTCCCACTTTACTAATTACAACATGATATATGAGGCAGAAAGCCTTGCAAGAGGTAGCACAGCATGCAAGTGCAGATGAATAATAATTAGGCTTACATGTTTTAGAAATTAATATTTTTATTAGAAGGCAGTTATTTGAAAGTTTTAGTACCGTGTGTAAGAGCAGTTAATATGAGAGGGCTTTTTTTTTTTAATCCAATCAACCAAGTCCTGCTTTTAATTTAAGGGCCTCCACTAACTCTCAGTAAATTCAAAGACTTCCAATGACTTCAAAGGCAGTTTACTCACGCTCTAGAAAAAGGATATGTAAAAGTGATCTGTGTCAGGGCTTTGTTTTAGAGCTAAATTGTAACTTATCACAAAATATGGTTTCACTATAAAGATACAATATGCATCTGGGAGTAAGAATTTCTCTTCCAGTTATTGTAAGACACACAACACTGACAGAGAAAGAAGAGTCCTATCACTTTGTTACAACCCACCCTTTCTTCATCGTTGGTAAGTTTGTGCCGTCTTTCAGCAATACAAGAGCATAACAGAGCAGCATTTTTGTTACCAAAGTGCACATCTCTAGGGACATACTGGGACTGAAGCACTTGAAAGATGACTAACCAGATTGTGCAAACCAGCAGAACACAGGACATGCGTCATTACCTTCACTCATCTAACCTTAAAAAAACCAAAACACATTGCTACCCCCAGGGGCAGTTCCTATAATAAATACCCTCTATTTCTGTATCCCAGTATTTCCAAGAATTATTAAGCTGATCAGCATGGCAGAATGTTGATTACACCAGCCAGGAACACTGGAGACTCTTGCTTTGGCTGTGCCGATATAAATTGCCCTCCTGGTTTTAAGCTGCCAATTCTGAGTTACTTAATCTAATTGGAGTTAGATACTCCTCAGTTATGAACAGTATTGTCACACCCACTTCAGGCACTGCATCACTTTCTTCCCCATTTTCCTTCACTCTTGTATAGATCCATCTCAAGACTCACCATTAATTTAACCCCCTTATCCCACAGCTAGATCTGTACCCACAGGGAAGCATACAGATTTCCATAAAGATTGCATGGTCCACCAACACTCTGCAGATTCTCGGACTATGGACTCCTATATTATTCATTGCTTTAAGCCAAGTCTACCTTTTATCATTAAAGAAACGGTTGGCTGGCAGTCTCTTAACTAAAAGACCTTGAGAAACATGGATGATTTTTAAAATGCTGTAAAAAACCTGTATCTGAGCAACCAAGACAGCATTTGCTATTATGGAAAGCTCACAAGTTTTAATTTATGGCTTCAATCAGTGAAAAGTTAAATCTTCAGTATGGACATATTAAGTCTGCAACCCATGGAGGGAACTCCTTCAAGCTTTGTGTACCAACACAAACCAACCTTAAACTAAGGAGGACAGGTACGAATACTGGTAAAATAGTGGCAGCACAGAATTCACTCAGGGTGCCCTTTGCAGAACCACAGTGAAGCCAGCATTGAGAACTCTGGCTAACAGGGGAGGTACCAGTTGACTGGAGGTTAGCCAGTGTAAAGCCCATCTACAAGAAGGGCTGGAAAGAGGACCCAGGGAACTACGGGCCTGTCAGTCTGACTTTGGTGCTGGGGAAAATTGTGGAGAGGATCATCCTAAGTGCCATCACACAGCCAGGTAATCAGGCCCAGACAGCATGGGTTTATGAAGGGCAGGTCCTGTTTGACCAACTTGATCTCCTATGACAAGGTGACCCACCTAGGGGTTGAGCAAAAAGCTGTGGATGTTGCTTACCTGGGCTTTAGTAAGGCCTTTGACACCATTTCCCACAGTATTCTCCTGGAGAAACTGGCTGCCTGCGGCTTGAATGTGCATACTCTCTGCTGGATAGGAAACTGGCTGGATGGCTGGACCCAGAGAGTGGTGATGAATGGAGTTAAGTCCATTTGGCAGCTGGTCACAAGTGTGTCGCCCTGGGTTCAGTTTTGGGGCCTGTTCTCTTTAACATCTTCATCAATGATCTGGATGAGGGGATTGAGTGAACCCTCAGTAGGTTTGCAGATGACACCAAGTCGGGTTGGTGTGTCAACCTTCTTGAAAGTTGGGAGGCTCTACAGAGGGATCTGGACAGGTTAGATCGATGGACTGAGGCCAATTGTATGAAGTTCAATAAGGCCAAGTGCCAGGTCCTGCACTTGGGCCACAACAACCCCCTGCAACGTTACAGGCCTGGGGAAGCCCAGCAGAAAAGGACCTCAGGGACTGGTTGACAGCCAGCTGAATATGAGCCAGCAGTGTGCCCAGGTGGCCACGAAAGCCAATGGCATCTTGGCTTGTATCAGCAGTAGTGTGTCTAGCAGCAGTGGAGAAGTGATTTTACTCGGCACTGGTGAGGCCACACCTTGAGTACTGTGACCAGTTTTGGGCCCCTCACTTCAAGAAGGACATTGAGGTGCTTGAGCGAGTTCAGAGAAGAGCAACAAAACTGGTGAAGGGTCTAGAGAACAGGAGTCTTATGGGGAGTGGCTGAGGGACCTGGGGTTGCTTAGCCTGGAGAAAAGGAGGCTCAGGGGAGAGACCTTCTTGCTCTCTATAACTACCTGAAAGGAGGTTGTAGCGAGGTGGGGGTAAGACTCTTGTCCTGTCACTTGTCACATAAGAGAAGAGAAAATGGGCTCAAGTTGTGCCAGGGGATGTCCAGGTTAGATATTGGGAAGATCTTCTTTACAGAGAGGGTTGTGAAGCATTGGAACAGGCTGCTCAGGGAGGTGGTGGAGTCCCCATCCCTGGAAGTGTTCAAAAGACATGTAGACGAGGTGCTGAGGGACATGGTTTAGGGACCCTGGCAGTGCAGGGTGAATGGTTGGACTCAATGATTTTAAAGGTCTCTTCCAGACAGATGATTCTGTGAGACATGCAATGTTAGAAGCATCCATTCCAAAACTAGGTATGGGCACAGAGCACCTTTCACAGCAGCACAGGTAGAGCAAGCGGCAACATATGAAAAAGTGCAGCTCTAACAGTGATTTATTTACACTGCAAGTATTTCCAAGCATTTAGTACTTTAAATGTTAAAAAAAGCCTGGGGAAAAAAAGAAACAGTACAAAAGACAGATACGTGCTTAAGCTAATATGTTCAAGCCCAGGTTCAAGTCTTCTCAAATTCTGATGATGTGTCAGTTTGGGATTTGGGTTCAGTTCAAAGAACCAGAAGTGACAGCATGGGAAGCTGACCAGAGACCTGCAGCCACAGCCATATGCCTGGTAATGCTGAGCAGCAGCCAGGGTAAAATGCTTGAACCTGAAAATGCTGATGATGGCCACTGCTTTGAATACGCTTTTTTGTAAAATCAGATTAGCATAGTCATTCTCAAATACATTTTTTCCTAATAAGATCTCCAGAAACAGCATGACTCTGACAAGTATGTTGACATACAAGAGCTTTCTACCCACTGCTCCTTCAAAAGGAGGTACTTAACTCTGTTGGCAATCAAGGGCTTCTCCATTTCTGTTTGCAATAGGTTAGCTATCGATTTTAACTGCTGCAAGTTTAACAGAGCTTTCGTATATTTCATATTGATCTATTAAACTTAATCATTATTGCTTTTATGGATTCTGTTAAAACATAGCAGCCAGGTGTCCCAGTCAATACCTATATACTGTTTTCAATTAACTCACTTCAGGGAAAGAAAGAAACCCAAACAACTATGAAACATGGATATTTATTTTGCTAGTCCATGTCTTGACAACTTATGCAACTGACCAAATCGATTTTTAAAACAATGTACCAGATGCAAACTATAAATGAAATTCAGGAAGAGTCTTCTAGCATTAACTGCTTAAGGTTGTACTGCACATACAAAGCAATGAAAACACCAATAATCTGTTCTAGTTCATTCCCAGCTTCATTTTCTCAAAAGATTATATTGTACACATATTTGTTTGCACAGCATTGTGGATCCTTCATAAAAAGAGTTCTGAGCTTTCCAAGAGAAATTAAAAAATGGTGTTACATGTTGCAGTAGCTCAGCCTGAAGGCTGAGAGGTTTGCTCAGTGTATAGAATGTCTGCATGGCATGAGGGAATGGAATCTTAATTTAATGATATTCAGCTCCAAAGTATTATTTTTTCCCCAAGATACCACATTTCTTGGATAGTTTTCATGGAAATTATTCTGCTTTGTAACAAAGACAGGAAAGAGCCATCCTTTTCTCTCATTCAGGACCACATCAGTACTGTCAAAGATCTTCCTTATGGTTTGTTTCAGCCAATGAAAGCCTGGCCTGCCAGTTCCACATCAAGTTTATCACAGCTAGTACAAATCATTCCTGTCCATCACAACTGCAATATACCTTGGTCACATCCTGAAATCTAGAAAGAATGCTTTAATCATTTTACTGACTTCTGCTGGTGTTCTGGCACCGCAGAACTATTAAGAAAATAAGAACTTCTACAACTAGGTCAGATGTGTCATTGGCATGATAAATCAGTTTGTTTAAAACCTGGTTCTATTCTACTTTGCAGCTTCCAAAAGCACTAATTGTACATACTTCAAACTTCAGAACTGTCACAGATGAATATATTTAACACAGTTTGATCTGACAGCAATACAAACTTTATTCCTACTATAAGGTAAATCAAAAGGGCTTGATTTTAGCAGCACTTAATGATTAACCAGTTTAAGAACCTGCAAGTGATTCAGCAAAGTAGAACAGCACCTTGATTACAGATTCAAGAATGACAAGATTCACAATAACTTACTACAAGGTACCTTAAATCAAAATACATATACACAAACAAGACATACAGACACACAGACAAACAGAAATACTAGGATCCAGAGCCCACTCTCAAATGCACAATACAACACACCTAAATGGGTACAGAGGTGGGAGAAATACTTGGATCTAGTGCCCACTCTCAAATGCATAAAGCAAAATACCTAAATAAGTAGAGATGGGAGAAAGAGGCTAGCCTATAGTCGGAATTTCCCGCTTGTGTTCACACTAAATGCTCACAGTGCATCGTCATTACTCAGTGGGCAACAGCTGAGTCTTGAAGAGGCAGTTCCCACCCAGGCCTTGTGTTGGCCTCATCAGAAGGTCCCAAGAGGCATCCTAGCTCAGGGGAGATGCCAGATGCAGCCCAGCATGATCCAGGAGAGCTCAAAGGGTCTCATTGGATCCACTGTTTATACGGTTCAAGATACTTGACTTTTGTCAGGCATTTTTCTACTTTGGCAAGTCTACTTTTGACAAGTGATACCATGTTTCAATATTCACATGTCCAGAACTTGCTGGATCTTGGGATCCTAACTTCCCCTTCTTTGGGCTACAACCAAGTACAAGTGTATCAGGCTGTGAGAAGGTAGGAACCAGGTGTGCCAAGGTAGAGCCTCAACACCAATCCACTGCAGGAGGTAATTGTCACTGTCCCCAGAGAATAGGGAAGGCAGGAGTTAGGAGTGTTAAGAATGAGTGGGCCTTAATGTTCTGGTACAGTCCCTGTCACAATCTTTATTTGGCCTTTCCAAGGTATTGTTTTGTGGCCCAGAGTCAGGAGTAACATCTGTACAAAGTGGACCAGCCAATCGTCCCCCTCATGACAGGGGAAGCAAAGGTACTTAAAAAGCAACTCTT
>NW_010411030.1:6197-7086 GCF_000710305.1 Buceros rhinoceros silvestris | reverse complement strand
CTCTTTCCCATTTTTCCTCATTTCCTTTCCTTTTTCCAGATGATACGCGTTCTGAGATCCATGATGCAAATCCCTGTAGGATGCTTCATAATTGGATAACACATCTATTCAGAAGAGTTACTTGGACAGTTCTAGTGGACAAGATCTAACATAACCCTAAACTAGATTTTAAAATAGCTAGTTTCAAAAAGACTATTGCATTCACAGGTAAAGTAGGTGATACATTTAATTTATTTTATGCCTTTTGTATTTGCCAGCACAAATTATCTATTCAAGTTTTGGGAATGACATTTTTAACTGTGTGAGTAAAATCCAATTTTGTAGCTACGATGCATTTTGCAAGTGAAAGAGGTGCCAATTTGGTTTATAAGCAAGTGTTACCCCAGTTAAAACACTGATAGAAGATGTACTTGTAAGTTACATGGAAAAGTTTGTGTTGCCAGCATAAAAATAAACTGTCATGGAATATTCATTTCTTCACTAAGTCAAGGAGGTATAGAAGTGGAGAAGTGAAGGTCTACAGAGCTGACAGTAAATCCCGTAAAATAGTGATTTAGTGAAGATTTCCCACCACCGCCTCAAGAGATGAGTTACTAGGGTTTTGATGGCAAATATACCAGACACATGTTCCAGTAAATCCATTTTGCCTAACTTCCATAGTAAGAAAATGGGAAAAAGAGCTAGCTCCACTAGTTAAAGCTCTCCTTTAATTCTCTAAATGTAGGATTAGGCATTAGATTTCTCTTTTTTATTATGTTTTATGTACTTTTTATAATATCTGTTCTGCAACTGGCTTTCTTAGCTGTTGTGTTTTATTTTTGTTTCTTTAATCAGAAGTTAAAGTGAACAAAATAATAAAAGTTCCATTTTTCTATGTTTTCTGTAGGGA
>NW_010411030.1:0-6111 GCF_000710305.1 Buceros rhinoceros silvestris | reverse complement strand
GTAGGGAAAAGTTGACCACATTGTGCAGATCAGAAAGCCAAAAGTCAAACTAACAGAACAGCCATCATCACTCAAAGCTCAGAATTGTTCAGGTTTTTTATTAACTTTCATCTTGAACTGGAAACTCAGTTCTTTTTATTACCTTCTGAGGGGTTCAGAATGGGTGTGTGTTTGTCTGTAGCTTGGAAACCACCCTCACAATGTCCTAAAAATGTGAAAACTGCTTATCTGAACAGGATTACAGCTTTCCATGGCAGATCCAGGAGAAAGTAAGGTATCACTCCTTTAACTCCTGTTAATGTAGGACACCAATTACTAATGCAGCACAACGTACTTGTTTCATGATAACGGTTCTTTCAGTTTTATTCCACTTTTTTAGAACTAAAACATTCATTATGCTAAATGTATGAGAGTGTTTTAATTTAATATTCCTAAGTAAACTAACAGGAGGAAAATAAAAGGACCAAGTAAATTCTGCTTAGCAGAAGAAAATAAGGCACAATAGAATTGACTAATCGAAAAAAAGGACCAAATTCTTTATTTAGTAGGGTTCCACTCTGAAAGAAGCCGATTATATCTGAATTTAGAAAAGCCCTATTGCTGCTGAATGTGAAGGATGCGAACTTCTTCCTGTGGTAAGAAACTTGAATGTTACAACCATGGCACACTACTTATGTCTGTCAAAGACAAAGTTTCTAAAGCTTATGATACAAGCTCCTCACAATATACCTATCAGGGTCATAAAAATTACTAAAGGAAATCTGGATCAGGCCAAAGAAGTTTGAGGAAAGGGTCCAGAGAAATTTTTTGAAGGGTCTCCTTAACAAAAATACAGTTCTACACACAAATCTTTTTAGGTAAAAACAATCCCAGGGCCACAATAAATCTATGAGATAGAGGATGTTTAACTGGTGGCATGTAAAAATTAAGCCAGGCTGAGACTTTTAACTCCTGCTACAAAAGGAAACCAGACTGCAGCCATGAGAAAAATTACCCTGAGCAGTGGAAGAGGGCATTTGAAGACTCATTGACAAGCTTTTGCAAATAAACTATTGAACTAACAGGCTTTTTCTTTTCACCTACTGCTATGGCTACGTAACTTGTGAATACATATCAACAGATGTGTATTTCTTGATTTAAAAAAAACCCAAAACATGCAATAAGGCTTAGGCTCCCCATTCCACCTTACCTGATCCCATCATAAAATAATATTGCATAGGTTTTTTTTAATGGTATGACAAGTTCCAGTTATCAAAACTCTTTGCTGAGAACCAAAACAAGATCAGGCATATTTTCTCTAGCAGGCTAAGTTTCAAAGGGTTTTAAAGACTGCTGGATGGAAGATCAGGCATATAAATTAGATGATCTTTGGCCTATTTCAGAAAACAGTGACTCTATCATAGTACAACTCTCCAGATTATTTATTGGGATGCTTGTCTCCTAACGAAAACACGAGGAAGCTTCTAATTGAGTTAGGTTCAGTTAAAAGGAAGTTCCAGGCTGGCTTGAGTGAGTGCTTACATCTGGCTCCTGAGAGAGGAGGTAAAATGCTTTAGCCACTATTCATGCAGATTACCTTCCTCCTTAAGGAGGCACTGCTTACAGCAATTGCAGTCGATGTGCTTATTACCAAAGAAGGCTTCCCTCCCTGTCCCTGCTGCAGGGCAGTGCCACCTCTCCCAAAAAGGGCACAACACCCTCCCTTGGTTTCAGGCTCCCTGGAAGCTAGGCCAACTTTCCCACCCACACAGCGGGTCACAGCAGCCTGGTGCGTGAGTTGGGGGTGCAGGACAGGGACCCTGCTCCTGTGCATCCGCCAGGGCTGCCTCACCTACCTGGAGAAACCTAACTCAGAGGAGCCTTGCTACAAGGTACAACCTGCTCCTGCAGCCTGGCATCACCCCCAATACCCATCCTATGATCTCTATCACACACTATGCAAAAGACAGACGCTGTGAGACTGTTGAAGTATTGAATTATGCATCAGATATGCTCAGTAAGTAATCAGCAATAAGGAAAGAAATACTTCATCTCCAGAACACAGAAACCTCTCTCCAGCATTACTGACAACAACTTAAATCCCATCCCCTCTCCTCAAACAAACCAGGTGAAGATTTAGAATTTTTTTCCAGTGTGAAAATCTACAAGAGAAAACAGACAAGCATAAATATTGCCTGCAAATCCCTGACATGCTGAGAGTAGCTTTTAGGACTATGAGCAGCTCATATTGTGCCACCCAAAACAAACTGAGTCATCCTCTCTCTAGACACTGTCGTTACCTAATTCAGCCTGCATGGTTTGACCTTGAAATTCGTAAAAGTTCATGGGAAAAGAAAAGATCTCAGAGATCCCATAAACCTAACAGACCATCTCAGAAGAATCCTTAGAAGAGGAATTTCCTTTTTCCCCTCTGGTGAAGAATTAGATCAGTTTGTGGCAGTCTTGTGGCAACACACAGTTGCCATCACACTGATTTTTCACTTTACTTATGGACGCACATTTGCAGGTGTGCAGCATATGTTTCACCAGTGGGCAGAACTATGTCCTAAACACGCTGACCCTGTCTGTAGCACTAAACTCAGTCATAGCAGTAGTTACAGAATGGTTTAAGTCTGAAGGGGTGAGTGCTAGAACAGTAACAAGGCTCAGCACATGATGTGCAACACCACAGTTCAGATTCAAACCATTCATTTCCAATCTAAAAATGCTTCCCTGCATGAAAGATTTACCCCTTATTTCAACTTATAAAATGGTTAATTCTCTGCATAACCTCTAGCAGCTGAAGGTACCTCTACAGCTGAAATACACAACCATCAGACCAGGGAAATCCACTTTCATTTGCACTCACCACCACCTGTCTTACCCTTGCTCCTCCTACTGTCATTCAAGAGGTCAACAGGATCGAGTTGGAAGGGGTTCTATAACGTCTTTGGGGCACTAACACTTTGTGACTCTTAAGTGCTTACAGAATTGATGTCCTGCCCTGCTGTAGCTGTTTGTAATTACATAGCCCTGAAACACCATGTGCTGTCTGACTGAAAGTTTCAAGCATAAGTAAAACAAAAAGCTAGACAGCGAGCTTTTTTTCCCATAATGGCACGGAAGGATGACAGGGCAGCGTTACGTACTGCTCGATATGCGTACAGCCTTTCGCCTTAGCTTAACACAGGCCAGACTTCTGTGCTTTCAGAAGGATGTATGCAGAGATAAATCTCAAGACTAGGAAGACTTTGTGCTAACTATCTCAGTTCATAGTCAGTTTAAATGAGAGCACATCTCACCTGGTTTGCATTAGCTTTTTGGTGAACAAACTTCCAATGCACAGAGATAACAGTAAAACGGATATCTGAAATCCTGCGAATAACTTAAGCAGAAGCTATTAAACAGTTCTGTTGGTGTGCTTCATAAGTTGCTACATGTATTATAAATGCTAGCATCACCTTTATACCTGTGTTTTGCTTTGATGAGAGCACATTTCTCTCTATTCCTCTCTCAGAAGTTGTATCTGAACCTCAAAACTATGACAATAATATACGGCATGGATCACATAGCTTAAGCAAAAATCAGAAAACTTGAAGTCATGTACAAAGAGAGTATATAACTCTTTTCCTGTAAATCCATTGAAGTCAGGTCATAATGGAGAAGGGACAAAAATAATTGGGAGGACAGTTATTACCTTCTGAAGGAGGAGAGAATCCCAGCAGTATACTGAACGTTATCCAGATTGGTAGCTGCTGTACTAGGGAAAACCACAGTAGCACTTTCATCTAAGTAATGCAACTATCAAACCTAATGCCAGACCCACACAGCTAAGAAGCATTTATAATGTTCTCTCAGGCACCTGCATTTTATTAAAGCTCAGAGGATGGTCAGGTGTGATCTATCAAGTAGGCTGTCCATAGTTAAACTCCATTAAGCAACTTAGGAAATTGCTGTTGGGTATGAGCATCAACTGCTGAGTGTTCTTGTTTATAGAGTTTCCTATTTATCTGAGTTTCACTGGTCCCTGCATACCCATAGAGAGAATATTCTTATTTCTTTAAGCCTCACAAATCTCAACACTTAATCCTGTGCTAAACAGAGTTTATGGCTTATATTAAGACAAAAACAAGAGACAAGAGGATTGGTTACCTGTGAGGATTATTGATGAGAACCTTTTGGAAAAAGATTGGGATTTGGCTTGTCCTGCTTAAGGGCAGGGATTCAGTTCTCTTTAACTGACATTAAATAGATGAAGGTCTCTCACCTGACCTTAAGCTTCTGCAATGATAGCAATTATTCAGTCTTTCCCAATGGTTTGTTCTTTGTCAATTTTGCTTTTTACTGGAAAGTTTTCTGTAATATCAAAGTTACATTTTCCCCTCTCTGCTTGAAGCATTTGGCTTATCTTCCTCTGTAGATTAATCATCCATGACTATAACATGCTTAATGCAGAAATTATATCTCTCCTTGATCATCCTATTTCTTGACCAGATATGCCCAACTCTGATTTTCTCCTCATACATTCTTATTTTCCAGGCCATTTACTAATGCTTTGATATCTCTAAATTTTCTTCAATCTGTCTGTCTTTCAAAAGATGTGGCACCCATAATCAAATGAGGAACCCTGTGAGAGCAATTTCTTACTTGTAAAAGTGACAGTATGGCATAATGTCACTCTTGCTTTTCATATTATGCTGACACAGTATTTGCGTGTTGTTTTGAAGCATTATCATCTTCACTGCTCAAACATCTTTTCACTGTACATCTTATGGCTGATTGAAACTCCAAAGGTATCAAGTGTGCACTATAGGTAGAGCTGTCAGAGCAACTGCTTGTCAGGATTTGATTCTAGAGACAGCAGACTATCTCTGTCTTATGAATTAACTGAAAGGTTGATGGAAAAAATACGGTTGTCCATCAAGAGCCATGGAGGTGTGGGAGACCTGCTAGCTACAAGATTATTTAGGAAGGAAATAGAAAACTGAAGAAGGAAGGGGAAAGAAGTGGAAAGGGCAAATTCTAAATAAATCTACACCGAATGAAAATTGAAACATAATTTGGGAGATAAGATACAAATTGTATGGGCTTATTAGATTGATTAATTACCTCTTTCCCAGAACTTCCATCCGAATATGCCAACATCCCTGCTCACTCATGTTTTATTTACATATATAAGTATATGTGATTGTTCCTCTGGAGTTCAGAGTACGGGTGCTTTGTAAAATAAACTTCAAATATGGCATGAGAGATATTCATGTTTATTTTCTCTCAACTTCTATATTTTAAGTACTTATATTATTGGTATTAATTCCCAGTGTTATAAACTCATCCAGCTTCTGAGGGTTCTAACCAAGGGAATTAAGGTCATGTGGAATAAATTGAGATGTCTGTTATATCCACAGAGCCTCCATTGTCTTCAAGTTACGTTCTCAGTGAAACTGAGCAAAATAACACAGCTGCAAATAAGTTAGTAAGTCTTGTCCATGTGCAATGGGGCCCAATCCTACCAGACTATTATGAGAATAAAGCAATACTTCTTTTTATTACTGAAATTAGCAGATAGAGACTTGCAATGCAAAGATCTGCACTAAGATCAAGGGAAGAAGAGGGAGCATTTTAGGCTCCCATTTTTTTCCAAAAAATAATGCACTTGAGGTTTTCATTTCACTTAATCTCACAAATTTTATTTGAGTTGTTCTCCTAAAGCATGTTAAACTCCACTTTGATTTGCAATCTTTCTGAATTCAATCCTCATTCTCTTCTCCAACTTCGTATTTCAGCCAGATGCTGATGCAATTCAGACACCATGGGTTTTTCTCTAAATATTTTCTCTTCCTCTTCAGTATTGTGTAACCAGACAGGTATGTATGCCTACTGCTGTTTCAAGACATTCAATATCTTATTTTTGATCAGGTCATGGGAGAGCTTAAAATCACAGCACAACTTTTTAATGTTCTAACAATTCATTGCAGAAAGTTCTTGCATCTTCTCTCGGGAGTTATATTGGTGTGCTTAATCAGCTACAGTCATATTCTGTTCTAAGGCAGGGTCAAACGTGGCAGGTGTGCAGTCAGAGTACACTGCTTTTCTTCTGCCAAAGCCATCTGTCCTGGGTTCAACATGGAGGAA
>NW_010411029.1:20370-37414 GCF_000710305.1 Buceros rhinoceros silvestris | reverse complement strand
CCGCGCACCACGCAGGCAGGTTGCCGTGAGGGAGACCCGGCGCCCGCCTTCCCCCGGCCGCTGCCAGGCCTGAGCGGGCTTCGTGTTGGCAGGGTTCAGCCTGCCCCAGAGCCGCTCGCCTGGGCCCTCCGCGCACCACGCAGGCAGGTTGCCGTGAGGGAGACCCGGCGCCCGCCTTCCCCCGGCCGCTGCCAGGCCTGAGCGGGCTTCGTGTTGGCAGGGTTCAGCCTGCCCCAGAGCCGCTCGCCTGGGCCCTCGCTCCGCTTTGGTCCTCCCCGGAAAGCAGGCAGAGGAGAAGAGGGAGCTGTGGCGGCGAGCAGGGTTGCTTTGGCAGCGTGCGCCTGAGCAGGTAGGCCCGCACATCCCACTCGCTCTGTCAGGCAAAATGTCTCAGGGGAGAGACAAAGGAGCTTCCTTCTCGGGGTCACTAGGCTTCACACCAGCCTCCCACCGCTGTCGGCCTTACCGCCAGATGTCATTCCTTTCGGGTTTCCAGTGTGTCTCTGGTCTCACCTG
Organism: Buceros rhinoceros silvestris; assembly: GCF_000710305.1. Taxonomy (NCBI): domain Eukaryota; kingdom Metazoa; phylum Chordata; class Aves; order Bucerotiformes; family Bucerotidae; genus Buceros; species Buceros rhinoceros. The sequence goes on along the minus strand of NW_010411029.1, from coordinate 36,898 downwards.
CTTAAGGAGCCCCTGGCCCTTCCGTCATACTGGAAACCCCAAGAATGGCCTAAAAACATCATCTGGGCTTAGCTAAAATGGAAATTAAAGTTATCTCACTTTTTATAAATAATTAATTTAAACCTAATTAGGGAAGCTCAGCTGATAAAGCTTGGACTCTTATGGCTTGCTTCAACTCTATGTTACAGGAGAAACCTGACTGAAACTACTTGAGGTCTAACAGAAACGATTTTACAAAAATTGTCCTCTAAAGTTAGCCCCCCAAAAAGAAAAGCCTTCATTTAAGTCTTAATACAGCCAGCAAGATTCTGCTACTTACTTACACACATAACCTTACAAAAATAACACCTAAACCAAACTTCTGGCAGAAATCATGTCAGCGTGACTCACCATAGCAGCTGCAGTAATCACAGAAGCAAAGACAATGCGAAGCTTTCTGGGGTGATTCACTCCAGGAGGAATGTTCGAATTGGGGTGCTCATGTTGAAGTGTTTCCCTAATCGCTAGTATGAATGAAGCAGTAAAAGTTATCAGCAATGTCACTGGCAGTATATAAAGAAATGCCATTTCACTTAACCAAAGGTGCAGTGTCTCAGATAATAGTAAACCTTAGAGCAGTCTGTTACAACAGATCTCTCAGGTGCCACTCTTAAAGCCCTTGGGAGTGTCGTGCCGTGTGCCAGCACGTATCACATTGGAGAAGAGGCAGAGGAGAATGTGTACAGTTCAGCTTCATGTTAGCCGTGGGACTGATACAGGGCCTGGTGTTCTTGGATTGCAGATGGTGAGAATACTGTGCAGAGAGAGCAGTGATCACATACTGTTATGACAGGCTGCTCTTTACAAGGAGAGCCGACTGATGTGGAGGTTAAATTGTCTCTTGCGTCTTATCCACAGCCACAACATGTTGCTTCCTGTATTGTGGACATTGTTAAGTGGTTTCTCATACATGGTTTCAGGAAGGATATTTAGAAAAGAAAACGAGAACTAGCATGAGGGGGGGAAAAAGTTAACGCGTGCTCTTACAAAAGAAAATGCATCATTTTGTCATTAAGAGTATTTAAGGACAGGAACAAGTTTTTCAGTATACCGTTGAAAAATATAGGAAGATACTTAGAGCATCTCCTGGATTTTAATTTACACAAAGGCATTAACAGAGTGTCTCTGTCGGGGACAGTTGCAGTGTTGACTTCGTTTTTTCAAGTCTAGAATACTGGTTACCTAGCCCATAGAAATTTTCTGAAAGTCAGTGACTGGGAATTTTAGATTCAGATGCTGTGTGTAGCGTATAGCACTGGCAGTGCATCATAGCATTGCAACAGCAGTATGTTTCTCCTTTGCCAAAACACACTTAGCCTTGAGGAGGAATGAAAGCATAGATCATAACTGAATAAAATAGGTCAGAGCAGATGTTGATTCCAAACTTTACTGAATCTTTAATATTTACTGAGAGAGTAGCAAGCGCCTAGTGCAAATACACCATTAAAATAGGCAGACTGCACATGGAATACTTCAAACAGCACTAAAAGAATCATTCTTGAAATATCTTTTTCAGTGGTTACACTGGCATAATTGCTGATTAACAAACTGCCCTCTCTAAACCTCTTATATGGAATTTAGAAGCATAAAAGACCACAGAAAATTGGCAGTTCTTACAGACAGAAAAAAAGTTGTTTCTATAAGCTTTTTAGAAACTTCACGATATTGTCAAGACCCCTTTTTCCAGATGAAAAAGACAACCAGTCATTACTAAATGAGTTTATGATTCCATGGAATCCATCCTCGAGGTGGTACCAGGTCACGGGAACACCACTGTCCTCCAGTCTCTTCTTGTACAGCAAGCCGTCGTCCCTCAGCACATCGTACTCGCAAGTCAAGATGAAAGACTCGGGCAGCTGGTTTACAACGGCATCTTCAGCTAACAGCGGGCACAGGTTGGGCTCACAGAATCGTTTCACTGTCTCATAAACTTCAGTTGTACAGTCAAGGAGAACATGTGGTTTGTAGCCTCTGACCTTAAATTTTTCGGGGATGTTCTCTGGACTCACCCACTTCCTGTAATTTAATTTGATATCTATAGGAATATGAGAGCCCTCCAAGACCTCTTCCAGGTTTGATGCATCCCCATTTAGGTACTGTAACACATAGAAAGCAGCATGTTCTCGAAACAGGAGAGGGACTGCCTGATTCTGCTGATGGGATGGTAAGTTGAAGTCCAGTGCCTGAAGACCTGGGTAGATCAAGATCTGAGCACGTAGTTTGGGGAGGTCTGCTCTACCTGCAAGGGTCTGGCTAACTGCAGCTGCTAGATTGCCCCCGGCACTGTCCCCACACACAATTACACGGGCAGGATCCACACCATAGTGCTTGGTGTTCTTCATGAAGTGTGTGGTGGCATTGAGACAGTCTTCGTATGCAGCAGGGTACTTGTGCTCAGGAGCTAAACGGTACCTGGGGCACAAAAGGAGATGACAAAAGCAAAAGGAAATACTAGTTTTAAATGCATTGCTGAAAATCCTGGATTCTGCAAGCAGCAATACCCTGATTATCTCAGAGTTTTCTGTTTCTCCACAAGCTGAGCATAAATAAACTGTGGGTAGTTGGTCCAGGTTGTGCAGATTAACTTGTTACTATATTATCTGTTTAGGGTATTTCTCAGGTCTTTAACAACACAGGAGTACTCAGCTGCCAACTATATCTAAGTTTTATTGACAAGTCATTTAGTCGCTCTCTGCTGTAGCTTTCCATGGGTCAGATACAAATGACAGTACTGGTGTTTTATGTCTTTGATCAGTGTAACTATATCCTCATAACCCAAATTGTTATGTCAGGATGTTGGTGGTGATATTAGCTTGTCATTCACATAGTGCTTCTGTAAGCATCAGGCAGAGTTTCCTCTGCTTGAGTCAAATATATGGTTTACTGTCAGTTTTGAGTTTAGAATTTGAAAACATTGATTCAAAACTTCACTTTCCTGCTAGGTACCTCAAAGCATTTTTTGTGATGTAGGCAGACAGAGCAAACAGTCTGAGTCAGTCTTCAGTGGCTCCAGACAAGAGCAGAGTGACTGGTAAATCACATACTTGACAAGTCCCACAGAAACATTTCTCTGAGAATGCTTGTTGCTATGGTCAGGGAAGCTGTAAGGTGATTATTTACGCTGTAGGAAAAAATCTCTTAAAAGCAGCACAAGGAAAGACTCACCCAACAGATACAACCACTGACTCGCTTTCTTTGGCAATAGAGCGGCATAGCTTGTCGTGGGTCTCTGAAAGAAACATATTTGGTGCGGTTTGGGTCTGGTTTGGTTTGGTTTTTTGCCGGAGTACTCACGTTCTCTGTTGCGTAAGTCAAAGAATTGCAAGAAGAAAATACTCCCAACTTTGCTCCTTCCCTCATAGCTCCTCAAATCTTTTGTATCTCCTTGTCTTCCTGTTTCAGTATTTGCTTACTGTGTTTTTCACCCTCATATCTCATTGGCCTTGTCTTTAAGAAAAATCACATAATGCCCAGCAGATGCTTTCTTCTGACAGTAAGTCTTAAGAGATATAATCTGTGATTATACCCGAACTTCGTAATGCTACAGATCAAGCGACAATCAACTTTACCATTTATGAACTAGATACTTCTTTAACTAAATTGTAATATTTTTTCTGTTAGACATCTTACCAAGACTTCCAAATACCCATCCTCCTCCATGGAAAAACAGAACTCCTCTTCTTTGGCTGGCAGATGGAACCTTAGGCTCATAAATCCTTACAGGCACTTTGTCAAAGCACAGGTCCTTGATGAAGAGCTTTGGGTCCGCTCCTAGAGTCTTTCTACTCTGCACGTACCGGACAAAGCTGACCCGACTGCAGATGCCAATATTTTCTAAAATCTTGCCCTGTTCAAAGGCAGAAAGAATAGGCAGTTCTCTCGAGATTCTGTGTTTTCCAAAGTGAAGGAACTATATGGGCAGTATACTTGTGATGTTGGAAGTCGTATGTTTTAGAGTAATCATAAAAATTTGAGTAGTTGGACAGATATAGGACAACTGAACAAACCACAGGAGCATCATGAGCAACCACACGAACAGCAGTGTTCACTGAAGAACTTAATCCGAAAAACATTGCAGCATTGACAAAGACTGGTGAAACACGTCCCTTTGCTTTCTCAGTAGGGCCTTTACTTAACATTGAAAATAGGTTTGGTTTTCACTGGTTATTCTCTTCTTGCCCCTAAGAAGGTGTGAAAACATAGCAAAACATGATAGTTCTGGTGCTGATTGTCAGGATGTGGACACTTGCCCAAGTAGAGTTGTCTAAGTTGAGAATGTATTTGATAATTGCCTTTCGATTCACCCCAGGAGTTTTCACTGATGTGTGCAATACACTGGTAAGAAGATCCTGAGATTTCAGTAGGCCTAAACTTCCGTTCTTTCTGTATGCCGTAGTGATATTCGTACCAGGTACCAGAAGATGGGTATAAAGGAGAGCTACTGGTCCAACGTAATGGCAAAAATAAAAAGAAAGGCATAACCTCTGTTTTGAAATACTGTATTTAGTTATGCCAGATCGGAACTTCAGTCCTTATGAAGACTTGGATCAAGCTTTTGAATATTCAGTATCTTGTTATGAATATTTCTTACTAGGTTGCCACATTGATGTGGGTTGTCAGAACTCTCTATATATTGACCTCTGAAAGACCTCTCCAGCTATTTATAATATTCTCCGTGCCTGGGTTTGAGGCTGAAGAAACTAATACATTTTGCAACACTGGCTGCAATTTCATTGCAGAAATCAGTCTTAGTGTCTCTGATGGTATACAAACAAGATAAAATTATTTATCCTTTTGTATTTGCTATTTTCCAAGCAGAAATGAAACAACTAGGGAGAATTTTCACCTTCGCATTCAGTTGTTCGGTTTCTTTCATCCTGTGTTGTTTACATTGCAGCATACAATTCTAGTTTATGGTACTAATGGGTGGCGTGTAGATGATAAAAAGAGAACTGTTTTTTCCAGCTGCTTAAGCAAATTAATCTCTTTCTAATTGCAACTTGTGTGCAGCCAAAGCACAGGAATATATAGAGAGAATTCTTTAATCTGGAATATTTCTAACTTTTTTTTTCCATTTTAAATAGTTGTCCCTCTTGGAGGGATTTAGGTAATTTATTAAATATATGCATATCTGCTATCTCATATATTTCTAACACTTTCAGTCATCACAGCATCTATAGATCTATCGTTACATGGAAATACTCCTGATTCAGTGAGATCCTTTCTCAGCAGAAATCACCAGAAGCTGAGTGCTGCTAAGAGGTTCCTCTCCTGTGGACTGGTTAGCTTCCCACTCTTCTACAGGCCGGTTCACCTGAAGCAGCTGGGCTGGCCAGAACCCCTCATTCCAGTCAGACAAGCCTGTTTAGTAGCTGCAGGAGATATAATTACGTGTTCAGGGGAGATGGAATTCCTTCAGCTCCTCTTGGGCAACGTTACCGAATTTTGTCACCTGTGTGACAGAAGCTCCTCCTTCCTACAACCAATTCTGAAATGTTCATTTTCTAATTTATGTATAAATATATAACTCCTCATCCCCAAGTCCAAGAAAAGCTTGAAACCATGGCCCAAAGGCATCTCATGTATTCTGAACCTAGAAAGGAAATATAAATGATGCATCATGTATAAGCATTCTTAATCAAATTATTGCTAGGTTAGCTCGATTCGTTGTAGCAGCACAGTCAGACCTTCAGATGCTGGTGTTAGGCAGCGTTACAGATTACCTAATGTAAGAGCTAGGCAGGAGTGTAGTAACACCGTGAGTGTAACACAGCTGATAAAGGTTCTTTAGCAAAAACCAGCTTAAAAATCCAACATGCAGCATGGTAGCTATGCCCTGCTCTCCTCTCTGAAAATCAGTTCTAAGCAAGTTTCTAGCATTGCATTACATTTAAAACCTACAGGTTCACCCAGAAATCTTCCCCCAGAAATCACACCAGGTTAACTTACCACCACAGCTCTGCATATTAAAATTACGTGAATAATTCGGAGCTTTACAGGCTCATTCACTCCAGGAGGAATTTCCGAGTTGGAGAAATCAAAATTAATTGCCCCCATGACCAACAGTATAAATCCAGCAACAAAAACAGCTAAAATTAACACCAGCAGTGTGTATATAACTGCCATTTTGCTGAGCAGCAAAGTAGTCTGAAATGTCTTTGATTTGACTTTCCCAGATATCTCTGGCTTGTTACTTCCTGCTTCTTTGTTCCTCATAAGATTGCTCTAGTAAATACCTTTCTCCTCCCTTCTGCAAATACATTAGTAGAGATCTTTTCCTCTCCCACTTTCTTTCCCACCACTTCCTTTATTTCACAAAAGATAAGATGGTCAAAGTCAGAGTTCATTAAAAGATCTATGCCAGCATCATTTTGGAATTTTTTCAAGAAATCAGTCCTTAGCTGGGAGTGTTATGAATCAACTGTGTTAATCTTAAATTAATTAGAAGTGGGAAATGGACACAGGACATTTGTGTGCTTTGAGTTTGTGACAGATAAACAGCTGTTCTGAAGAGGAGTTTCTCTAGGGTTACGCAGGTTGAGCCTGCATGTGATGATTATCACTCTAAAGGGCCAAGTGGATTGTCAGCGTGTTTTTTGAAAGGTACGCCTATAAAATAATGTCATTATCTCAATCTCAGGGGTTTTTGGGACTATTCTCTTGTACTAACAGAAGAACATGGTTAAAAAATGACACGGGAGGCTGAGTTTAGGTTCATGATTAGGTTACCTCGTATCAGGAAATCTTTAGTGTGCAATCTCAGTGTGGAACAGGTCCAACATAAAATGACTTAAAGTAATTGTTGACTGCAGTTGGAAACCAAACTGTTTTGTCTTGGTTTTGCTGTAGAATGGGATTGTGCTCATGTAGAGATGCTGTAGTGTAAATGATGCTTGGGTTATAAATTGTGAATCTGAATCTGCAACTCTTCAGACAATTAGAGTGTCAGAACATTGTTGAAATTGCAGATTCCAGGAAAAAGAGAGAGGTAAAAATCTAACTTCATAAAGCAGACATGTTATTGTTTTTAAATTCTTTTAAGTAAAAATTGTCAGTGATGGGAGAAAAGTACCATGTCATTTTAGTTAGGAATGTAACTTACTCTTGTAACAGAAATCCTGAAGTGTTAGTCTACTTTTTTGTTGCTGAAAGCATCACAAAATTGCCACAGCATTACAGATATAATATAAAATAATATATGATATGATATAATATAATGCTTCTCTACCTTCTTAAATCTGTGCTCTCTAGAATTTTTTCAACAAACACAGCATGACAGGTAGTCTTGAGCATAAGATAATCTTGAAAGAAAAAGAGTACGAAAAGGAAAAGAAGTCTCTCCTCTGCACCTCCCTAGCATGTACACACTCTTTAATGTTTAGGGATTTCAGTTTAAGAATCAGCTTCCAAAACGAAACGTCATTTCTCAGATTCCAAACAAAATCAAACCCATACTAGTTCCAGCTTAGAACTTCTGTTCCAGACAGAACCCTTACTTTTGACTACGCTTTTTCAAGAAAAGAGTTATCTTTGTGCAAACTAATCCTACTTCACAGAACCTGAGTCAGTGGTCTCTCCTTCTGATACCTTGAACATTCCTGTCTCTCACAAGGGCCAAAGTGGACCTTGGTTGTTGTCTTCAGCATTTCTGGCTGGTCAAAGAATCTTGAGGCAGAGACATTCTTGCTGCTTGCCTTGAATGTGTGCCAGCCATGTGAAGGTACTAGAATTGCTAGAGCTGGAGTGACACAGTATGTGCCAGGTGTCTCGCTTTTGCGTCTCCATCATATCGGTGTGGTTTTATAATAATGTTTTCTGGAATGGTTTAAAATAACCTTAACATTTGTTTGAGAGTCACTGCAGAAGGAGAAATTAGAAAGTATAAAATACGGTTAAAATCCCAAACATAAATCAAAAGTGTCTGCATTCTTTGCCAAGTATAAATTTGTCAAGGATAATGTCAGACTTGCATCTTTATTCTGAAAAATACTTTCATAAACTGTTTATATAATTGACAACACTATCCATTATCTTTTCTCCAGATGGAAAGGAAAAAATCCCATAGCCAAAAAAGGCTAAAATTCCGTGGCAACCACTCTCAGAATGATACCAGGTTACTTTAACACCGTTGTCCTCTAATCGCTTCGTGTATAATAGTCCATCATCCCGAAGCACATCAAACTCACAAGTTGCAATGTAGGATTCAGGGAGCTGGCAAATAATGGAGTCTTCGGCTAAAAGTGGGGAAAATGTTATTCCTAAAATTTCTTTGATTGCTTCATGGACTTCAGGTTTATACAAAGTGGATTTCTGTGGTACGTAGCCTCTGACCTTGAAATTGTCAGGAATAATGTCAGCACTCACCCATTTTTTATATTTCTGTTTCACAGTCTCAGGAACATGGTGATTTTGTAGGACATCTTCCAAAACTGATGGTTCTTTATTAAGATAACGAAAACAGAGGTAGAGAACTTGCTTCCGAAACAACAGGGGAACTGAAGCATTCTGCTGATAGGAAGGCAAATGAAAATCCAGCCCCTGTAGTCCTGGGTAAAGTAAGATCTGAGCACGTACTTTTGGGAGATCTCTTCTATTCAGCAGTATTTGGCAAACAACTGTAGCAAAATTAGCTCCACAACTGTCACCACTAATGATGATGAGAGCAGGATCCACATGATACTCTTCTAAATTCCTCATGAAGTATAAGGTGGCATTGAGACAGTCTAAATATTGCCCTGGGTATGGATGCTCAGGAGCCAAACGATAACTGAAATGTCAAAGATATTGTGGTTATTCTCAAAGTCATTATAGAAATCTAATGTGCATTACTCATGATGGACTGATATGGTAGTTAGGTAGCTTTTTACCCCTAAATTTTAAAGGTTATATTTGTTTTTAACTAGTGAAGGTTGGAAAGGCAAACCAATGGTGTTATAGCTAGTTTAGAATACTTTGCCTTTAAGCACATTTTAAATTGAATGAAAGGCTAAATTGAAAAATAGATAGCTCAGTCTAAAATATTTTCAGCATATTTTTCAGAAACTGTGAACTGAATTACCAGAAATATTTCCATGTCAAAGTAGTACTTACCCCACAGACACAACCACCGAGTTGCATTGTTTGGCGATATGGCAGCATATTCTTTCAAAGGCACCTAAAGAGAAAGTTTATCAGAAACGATGTTTTAAAAAACAAATATCCTTTTGAAATGAAAATCTAGATTCTTGAGCATATGCACTGTGGAAGGCACTGAAACATGAGACGGATGGGTTACTTCTGCTTTGCGATGCGATCGGCACATGTTAACGTGTTTTCTGGCTCTTGGTCAGTGGCTGTTAGGGTGCGATATAAGCATGTAAGAATGGTAATGCTAGAAAACAACAGCACGTCTAGGCTGGAATCACATCTCAGCCGGCAGGCAACCAAAGATGTCTGAGGAGAAACGTAAGCTGAGGACAAGCATTTAGTAATAAGAAGCATACGAGAAGTTGAGGCTCAAGGCACTCCTTTGAGACAGAAGCTGTGTCTTTATATTTAATGCCCTTGGTTAATGTTTCTTCTCTGAATTATTCAAACCACTTCTTGAACCGATGATTTTAACATTAACAAAGTTGTGCGGTGAAGAATTCAGTTACCTGTGAAGGGGTAAAGAGCCATTTCTCTTTGCTCATTTTGTACCTGGCATTCACCACTTCCATTTGGTGACAGTTCCTCTTGTACTGTAAGAAAGGGTGAGTAGTCACTCTCTGTTTCACTTCTCTTGCTGCTCCTGGTTTTGTAGACATTTAGTGTAGCTGTCTTTATCTGCCTTTTGCAGCCTGGAGTCACAGTCTCGTCACTTCCTCTCTGAGCAGAAGCACTTTTCTCCCCTCTGTCTCTGTCACCAGCCTGTCTCTGAGTCTTTGCGCTGTTGCTATGTCCTTTTTGAGGGACAGAAATACTTAGAGTTCATTGTTTTATTTGTAAAGTTAGGCTGCTCCTTTCATCTGTTTGACTTCTCTACACGCCCTTTCACCTGTCATTTTATTGTCTAATTCTTTGCTATCATAAAGACATACTGCAGTTTTTCAGCCATCCATTTACTCCCTAGAAAGACTTGGTATCATACCAGTTTTCACCATCTTTTCTGGTTTTGGTTATATTGATTGAAATATATTGAATATATTGATTGCTGGTCCCAGCACAAATCTCCTTATGGGAATCTCACAGGAACCTCCCACCCCCAAAATTTTAAGTAAAATTTTTCTGTCTTTTAATCAGTTTTTGTCCAAGTAAAAGACCTTCCTGTGTCATGGGTGTGTAGCCTCTTTTAAGACTCTTCTGGAAGTCGAAGGAGGTTTTATCAACTCAGGCTCCTTTACTCAAGCATCTGCTGACTCATTTAAAAAGCTTATATTGATTTGTGAATCATGTCTCCTACTCATATGGATTATGAGTAAGTCATACTTATCTGTCCGCTGATTCTGTTCTTCATGGTAGCTTCTGCAAATTTGCTAGTTGCAGACTTCAAGCTTACTAGTATGTAGATTCCCCAAGTCCTTTTAAAAACTTGTCGTGATGTCCCTTGCTTTCCTGATACCGAGTACCAAGGGAAATTCAGATGAAAGGTCACTGTATAGGTACGGTATTATGTTAAGCCATGGCATGTGATACAGCTCCCGCAGAGGGCCAGTTGTGCAACAGCGATTGTGTCGTGAGCAACTACAACAATGCAACTTCATGATGTGTTTTTTTTCTGCCAGTGCAACGATTTCACCTTCCAGTTGGATTGTAGAGGCTTATCTCAAGTCCTCACTGCGACCCAGCCTAGCTCTAGAACTAGAAGCTTCGCAGCTGGTGTCAGCTAACACTTCACCCAGACTAACATGCTCTGCAGTAAAACAAGGGTTGGTTCTTTCTGGATTTAGAAGCCTCAGATCTGCTAAGTGCTGCTTGCATCAACTTTGCCCATAGCCCAGAGGAAGTAGAAATGTGATCACCCTTAGCTATGTGCTAGACTATTAATTCTGCAAGGTGCTCTGCAGCTAGTATTGAGATTGCAAGAACTATTGTCACGAGGAAGGACAGGTGAGAGATTGACTGAGACATGTCTGAGGTAAAAGTGTAAAGGTTTGGATTTGATTTTAAAAATAAAACTTGCCAGTCTCTTACTAATGTTCCCAAATGTGCCAGCACCTCCGTGAAAATATAGTATTCCTCTTCTTTTGCCAGTAAGTGGACATTTAGGCTGATAAATCCTCAGCGGTACCTCATCTACTTTGAGATCTTGGATAAGAAGCTTTGAGTCTCTCCGAGGTGGTATTCCAGTGAACACAACTCGCAATAAGCTTAAATCACTGCAGATCCCAAGCTTCTGAAAAATCTTTCCCTGTTGAAAAGAAAGAATTGGGAAGGCATAATGTAGGCTTGCTTCTGAATAGACAGCACTGCTAGGTGCACGTGCAGTTCAATAAGTACAGCATACACAGTTATTTTCCTAAATTTTCCTGTGGAAGAGTTTTCCATTGTAAAGTGGCTGCAGTTTGACAGATGCACTGAAAAATCTAAATAAACTTTTTGTATTAGTCGTATCAGTTTCAGGAGTTAATTTAACATGATCTGGATCTTATAACAATGCTTATAGGCTTCAGGAGCGTGACTTGTTGCTTCTTATTTTCTTTCTTTTTTTCTTAAACCATTATATTCCAGCTCCCAAATATCCTACCAGAATAAAAGTGAAATCCCCAGTTTTAAAAAAGTTCACTTACCAAGATAAACGTTGTCATCACCAATGAATGGAAAAAGCGGAGCTTTAGAGGTTGTTCAATTCCAGGTGGCAGTTCTGAATAGAAAACATCATAAAATAACCCCCACAAAAGTGCTGCTGGTATTATAACAGGAGAAATGAAAACCATTGCTATTATTGCTAAAGTTGTATAAATAAATGCCATTTCACTTCAGTAGAAGTCAAAGCTAAAAAACCCCTGCGCTGCCTTGAGCCTTGTTTTCAGGTGTTTCTGAGGTGCTTCCACAGGAGACTGAGCATGCAGTTCATGTGCGGAAATAAAAACATTATTAATGTTGCAATACCCTAATTTCCCTCCACCCTCCTTTTGCTAATGATATTACAGGAAACATGCTAAACGAAAGGAGAGGGAGAATTATTTTACCCTTTACAAAAGACGGAATTCAAAGTGTATGGAACTGATTTATATCGTGAGTTCTTCACTTACGACGAGAAATGATTATTTAGAGGGGCCCTTATTTGAAGGTTGTCTGTGGTTTGTTGTCAATTCGTTATGGATGGACACTCCTGTGGTAGCACGACTTTTTACTGATGTGGGGCTACTTGCAGTTGTCATCAAGGTCTATACTTCTCTGAGATGATAGCTGGTAGTATCTTTTGTTAAGAGCTTTTCACTAATTAAACCCTCAGAATTTCATATTTGTTGTAATTCTTGTTGGTAGTTCAATGTAGAGGTGTTACGAATACATGTTCACGAGTGAGGGATGATTAAAGTCAGTGGCAGTTGTTTGGTGAAATAACTTCTGGTTTGTAGTCTTCTTACTGGAATTTAATTTTCCACAGAATTTACAGCTCCCAAACTTTTCTCCCTGACTTGGCTTTTAAAATTAAATTCCAGTCTGAAAACTTAATTAGTCCTTAGCTTCATTAGCATGGCATTTAAAGCAAAGCAAAGATGTCAGCTGTTTTACGTGTGGCGATAAGAACGCCTGCGATAAAGCAACGTTTGTGAAGAGTCAAATCATGAGCTGTTCACAGGGCTTTTCCTTGGCTGAGGTTGGCTGATTTTGGGCTCTCTTTCTCTTACACAAATTTAGTGATGGACTTTAGCACAAATTCAGTGATAGTGGTTGCAAATGTCGGAGTGTTGAAGCCAAACCCCGATACTCATTCTGTCCTAAGCTTATCAACGTTTATCCATAGGGCTTTTACTGCGACACAACAGGGTCATCTTGTTGATGGCTTTGGTCCTTAGTTCTGTACATAGTTTCTGTGTGGTATTATAGCACAGCCTGTGGGGTTTTTATTGAGTATTTGTTTTGCCATATGTTCCCTGCAGAACAGCAGAACAACACAGTTGTTACTAAGTGCTTATTTCTGATGTCTATGCCAACAGTTGAAATCTCCCGAAATAAATTACCACAAGGAGATCAGCGATTTCTTATGTTTGAATCCTCAGAGGAGGAAAATCCTCTGCTTTCAAAAGAGGCTGTAATCAAGAACTGTAAACTCCTAAAGTCTCTTTTTTACTGCAGTGGCAGTACATGAAACTTTTAAGAGCAGCCCATAACAACTTAATATCTGATGTTTGGAATAGATCAGTTCAGATTGTGAAAGCTTCATACCGAAGAGGGCATGCATGTCTGCTGTAGCTGTCTAAGCTGTTGCTCACACCGTGTTGGCAGGAGTCTTTTCTTCACAGTGTTCAGTGAGTCAGTAATGAAACACCTTTAATCAAAACCAAAACACCTCATGGATGCCATCTCTGTTTTGAAACTTTGATGGCTCTGATAGAGTAGAGGAAATATTTCTTTAATGTCTTTTTTATTGAAAAATAAATTTTAAAAGGGACATTTTGGGGTTTTTGTTTGTTTGCTTTTTGATGTTATGCCCTGGCAGTTGTCTTCAGGAAGAATCTGTTTACAGTCATGACAATATCTGAACAAAAATCTTTCAGTTACGCATTATAGCCCTTCTGTTGTTAAAGAAATGTTGCTCAAGTAAAGTTTCAGAATAGTATCTTAATATTTTACTCTTAATATCTTAATATCATCATATTTTACTCTTAGAGCACAGTCTGAGTGTGCACGGTTAGAGCATATTCTAACTATATGCTATGTCAGCACCTCAGTCCTTCCTCCCTGGTACCACAGTTTGATGTTTTTCCAGGATCAGGCAAATCCCGTGGTCTGAGAGTTACTTGGTTCTGGGGATGCTCATATTCACAACTGTTTCGTGATATTTGGTGCCTTATAGTCCAAAATGCCCACGTTGCTGTATGTCCCTTTTCTCCTGATGCTTGTTCAGAGATGCTTCAAATACCTGAGTCTGGTCAGCCAGTCCTGTACCTGCAATGTGTGGGTAGAAATATCTGTGATCATCATCAGTCCCTCACGTTTCTAACAGTCAGTGGGGGTTTTGGTCATGGTTTTCCCAATTGTTTTTGAGGTGCTAAATGGTCAAAAAAAAGTTTCATTTCCTTTCAGTCCACTCCATGGAGTGAGTACCTCATATCTTTGCAAACTAGAAGTCTTTTTCTGGCAGTAGATAGGTATCTATCTTGGATAAAAAGCTACTAGAGTATCCCCATAAACTGTAGTTTTTGCTGATGTGTTTTGCTACATCCATTCGTTTATTCTTTCAGCAAGCTCATTGCAAAATCCCAGCTATCTGAAGGTGAGAACAGCCTTGCATTAGCTAAAGAAGATTCAAGAGATTCGACTAAACTGGAGTTTGTGCTGTAATGCGCGTTACAGATATGCGTACGGTTCTTTATTCTTATAAAACAGTCAGCACTCAGCTCACAGACCTCATACTTTATTCACTGAAATTGAATTTAGAATTGCTGACATGTTGAATATATTGGTTGGTGAGTACAGAATTGATAGTAAGTCTGTAAATTCTACCCATTTTCTCATGAGCCTCTGTTTACGCACAAAGTCAGTCAACTCTAAAATTCATTTTTTTCTCGTAATTTTTCGACATATTTCAGTAATGATGGGAATGCAAAATGTTATAACAATAGTTATTCACAGAAATATGGTCTTTGTTGGTTTTTCCTCAGGCTTAACCTGTTTGGTTTTTGTCAATGTGGAATCACAGATCTCTTGGTAAACAGAGAATGCATAAAACTCAGTCAACTTCACATCGATTGTTTATCAGCAGAAGAGGCAAGCAGCTTTCAAACCGAACACCAGCAGAGGCAGAGGTGTCGGGATAGTTGGTGCGAATGAGTTACCTGAATGTCACATGTTACTCTTTTTCTTGTAATGTCTTCCTCTAAAATATTGCAAAACATTTCACTTCTGATTGTAGGCTGTGTTAGGAAACACAGCACACAGTGAGCCTGTAGTTGACTATTGCAGAGCTGCTGTGTGTAATACAGGAAATTCTACAAGGATTAATTAAAGCAACTGGCTATAATCACGGAGGTGTTGATTCCATCGACTATACCCAGGCTAAATAACTAACTGGTAGGCATAAAGCTAAGAAAACAGGGGGAAATAATGTATTCCAAAGAAGAATTAAAAGCAGAAATAATAGCTTCTCATGCATTCCTTCTTTGGTTTTTTGTTGGTTTTTTTTTTTTTAATGTACAGTTTAAAATGAAACTCTCCAGTAAATATAATTTGCCTGGTGTGCTTTTTCTTTTTTCTTTCCTTCACTCCAGGTAGTTTAGTAGGACAATTGGACTCTGTAGTGCAATTTAACTATCTTTGGTTTTACCAAGTAGAGCACGTAAGAAAGTTACTGTCCTCCAGTTGACAATTCTTTTCTTGTATTTATGTAAGCAGATGACTGAAGGCATCTCAGACCTCTTCACACCTATAATCCTTAGTCTTCCGATTTGCAAGATGGATTTACTGTGCCCCTTACAGTGGCAATAAGAAGCTTTAAGAAATTACAGCTTAGTACATGCTCTATGGTACTGGTTTTTTGAGGTCCTGTGTATTTGTGTGATCTACCTCCTTCTCTGTTTAGCCTCCCTCCTACCTACCTGTTGGTATCCTCCCTTCTTATTACCTCCCTCTCCCCACCCAAATTAGTAGCTACTCCCTATGCATTTTGCTCTTGCTCATGACTGAACACCATCTTGCTTGTAGTCAGCCATAAAGCTTTATTTTGACCTTTCTTTCTCTAAGTTATTCTTCAAAGTCTATACCTTCCAAATGACTTCTAGCTTAAACATCTGCTAACAAATTCTGTAGTAAAAAGCTGTATTGTGTTAAAAAAACCCAAATAAAATTTTTGACAAATACTTAATATTAGCATTCAGCAGTGGAAATTCAGATCGTGCTGTACAATTCCGAGCAGGTACATTTTTGAAATGGTGGCTTAACAGAAGGGTTTGTGTTCTGTAACATTTTGAAATGTGGATGAGTTCTTGGATATACGGGTCTTGGTAGCTGCGTAGTTCTGTTCCTCAGAATGCATGAACTGCTCCACACAGAGTCCAAATAACTGCTACAGAGCAGCCATCTGGGATTTTCCTGACAGGTCACCACACCAAGATGAGTTCTTAAGTCATCAGTAGCTTGAACGTAAATAGAAAAACTGCAACTGGACTTAATTTGCTGTGGCCAGATTTGTCTGAGACTCATTACTGTAAATTAGGTTAGCAGATTCTTCACTATCAGGTGAGAGTCAGCAAACAGTGAATCAGTGAAGTAATGAGAGAAATCACAGAAAGAAAATTGACAGCTGTAAAAGCAGCCGTACTTTGCAGGATTATGCCTATTTATTTCAAAAGCATCATAGGGAAAG
>NW_010411029.1:10622-20288 GCF_000710305.1 Buceros rhinoceros silvestris | reverse complement strand
GGAAAGAGTAATGTGAAATACTTTTGAAGAAACAGTATTATTTATAAATAACAGACTTACTAAATTTGGAATGTTTTCTAATTGCGTGGCTTATTTTTCAAAATACCTGCTGTTGTGTATAGACTTAAATAGAGTGGTGCAAGGAGGCAATGCAAAGATAGCAAAGCAGAAGATAATTGAAGTTGTAGAGTTCTGAATAAACCACTGTAACTTGATTGGTTTAGAACAGGTCATCTAATTTCAAAGTTGTTACAGTTAAAATGTGCTCTGTTATTAAACATGCAAGTTTAGTGTATGAAGGCAAAAAAGGTCATTAAAAGTACTTACGTCTAAAACACAGATTGGCCTTTTATAATGTCTTTCAGGTGCTCGTATTCTGTGCCCAGAGCACAAAGAAGTTTGCTGGGTTATTTCGCTAATGTTGAAAAATAAGTTGTATACTTACATCTGGTGACAGGAATGATGCATAATTTCCTTTCCCTTTCTTAATTTCTTTTAACATCTTCCTGTAACACAAAGCTGTTCAAATCGTGTCAAGACGTCCTGTCTTTACTGAACTTTCCAGCATTTCATTAGTTTTCTGGTTCTGACAGTGTCCTGCTCTGTTCCTGAATCCTTTTCTTTGCCGTGTACTGCCACCTCACACTGCTCCTCTGTGAGATAAAGTGCTTCAGCCAGTGCAGGCCTGCAGTTAATACAAGCTCTTTGTAAAGTAACTGATATTGCTGTGTATTCCCATGTATCTTTAGGTATAAAACGTATATGCATGAGTTTTTAATAGATGTTGTATTCCTTAACCAATACTTTTTATAACAGCCGTTGTTCCAGCCTAACCTTCTTCCTGACCTCCTCTCTTTTCCTTCCACTTCTTTCTTTTATGTCTATGCTGACATTTTTCCTGCTATAATCAATTCTCTTTAATCTTGCCTCGAGTTCAGCAGATAGAGGCTTTGATAAATCATTGACCATGTTCATTATACGCTCAGTCTCGAGGAGAAAAGACAGCGCAGAAAGAACCGTGCCTCTACTGTACCACCCAAGGAGACCTTCCGCTGTGCTCTTTGCAACCAGTCTTGCCTATCCCGCATTGGCCTTTTCAGCCATCAGCGCGCTTGCAGTAAGCGTGGGTAAAGCCCTTCCCAAATCTTCGTCCGCGAAGCCAAGCCATGATGATGATAACCTGGAGATTCACGCCCTGTTACCTGCCACAAGTTGTCCTCAAATCACCGTTTGTTATTAATATTACCAGAAATTTACTGAGCCAAGCTGCATTGCTAAACATTTGCATGGGGACCAAACCTTTTGTGGGTCCAGGAGAAGATTCTGAAGAGGCAGTAGTAGAGGAAAGAAAGGCAAGTTCACCTGGTTTTACCTATCATAGAAGAAAACAAAGCAAAAGCCATCACCAAATCATTTTACTGGGGAAAAATAAGACAGATGCAATGCAGAAATTTAAGAAGATTATTTAAGATAAGGAAAATCTTTGGAAGTAATGAGAGATAGGAATCAGGAAAGGAAAGCAAGAAATGAAATTTTACATCAACCTTATAAATTCTGCTATATTTTCCAGGCCTTTATTTCCAGATCGGAATGGTCCCACCCCAAGCAAAGCAGCTGCAAATATTACTCCATGGAATCCCTGTTGCAGATGGCACCAGGTCACTTTTATACCATGATCCTCTAATCGTTTCTTGTACAGCAGTCCATCATCTCTAAGGATGTCATATTCACAGGTCAAAATGAAAGTCTCAGGAAGCTGAGCAATAACACTGTCTTCAGCTAGCAGTGGTGAAAAAACAGGGTCAAACACAGGCTTGAGCATTGCGTACAGTTCTTCTGAGACTGTAGTTGTAGTTGGTGTGTAGCCTCTTTTTTTAAACTCATGGGGGATGCAGTCAGGACTCACCCATTTCTGATACTTCGGTTGCAAATCTTCTGGAATATAAGTCAATTTAGCTAGAGATTCCGTGACCGGCAGGTTTATATTAAGATACCTCAAACCAAAAACAATGGTTAGTTTCCTTAACAAAACAGGATATGTGTTATTCTGCTGATGAGAAGGCAAATTAAAGTTCAAACCCTGAAGAAAAGGATAGATTAGGATTTGTGCTCTCGGCTTTGGAAGGTCTCTTCTGTTCACCAGTGCTTGGGCAACAGCAGCAGCGAGTGTACCCCCACTACTGTCTCCACAGATGATGATGCGAGAAGGGTCTACTCCGTAATCTTGCGCAGTCCTCAAGAAGTGTATGGTGGCAGTGAGACAATCCTCAAACTGGGTTGGATAGGGATGCTCAGGAGCTAAGCGATACCTAAATAGGAGTGAAAGTGTTTTACCATAGTGAATGGTCCTGATGTCTTTTCTTTTTTTCTGAACATAGGAAAATATTCTGAGATTGCAATTACAGCAACAGAATTTATTATAATTATTGCTATCACATGTAATTTGCTACTATTGTTAATGTTTGGGAGAGTCAGTACACTATTCTACCTTTGCGAATTACTTCTTTACCTATCTCTTAAGTGACTAATGGCACATGCCGAGTTACTGTAGAATTAGGTGGCAAGGCAGGTGTGTGTGAATCAGTTATCAGCAATTCTAGTTAGAAATTGAAATGAACATTTCCCAACAAATTGTTAGAGAATATGAGCATAGAAAATTGACAGTGAAAACATGAAAGGTTTTTAGTGGTTTTCTCTAAGCTGAATTCTTAATGGTTCTTCAAGTATTTTAGGATGTAAATAGTACTGAGTGCAATTGTAATCAATTTCCAAGACATCAACTCTTTTCCTGAACTTTTAGAAATTGTTTTTTAAAAATGCATTACAGCTCATCAGAAGAATATTTGGAATGTTCATGTCACGTTGATGGCCAGTTAAATGTGGTTATGCCCCCCAGTTTTTCAGAGCTGCTACTAAAATGAGTACTCAGCAGTCCAGGCAACTGTGCTTTAACAGAAACAGTTACACTTCAAGCACAGTGTTGGTTTTCAGCTTAAGGTGGTTTGGATACAGCTTTAAGGACCGAAAGCATCCTTGCCTCTTAGTGGTGGCTAGAAATTACAAAATTATTATAATGGATTTGATTTGGAAGGAGGCAAGAGGGGATGAGTTGACTGATCGTTAAATGTAAGTACTGTGTGCACTGTACAAGGCACTTGGCTTGCAGTGACTGTGTGTTGAAGACTTACAAACCTAGAAGGAGGCAGAAAAGGCTCTAATATTGTGTGTCTGGCTTGACTCCACTTACCCAACAGACACAACCACCGAGTCACTTCTTTTAGCCAAACAGCGGCATGTTCTTTCATAGGCCTCTGTAAAACAAAATCCTTCAATGGAATTGTACCTTGCTTTAAAAATAAGATGAATGAAAATATTCTGATATTCTTATCGCTATTCTGTGATTAATGCTACACTGTAATTCTCTTGTTGTGGCAAGGTCTTATCTGGAAATTGCTCACAATTTCATTACATCCGTGGGAATCTTCTTGCCGGTAAGAAACCTGTATTTTACGCCAGTACATTGTTTCAGTCTCCTCTGAAAAGTTAGTTAATAGAAAGCACCACTACTACCACTTCTAAAGTGGTATTGAAGATAAGAAATTATTAAAAAAAAAAGCAATCCTCTTCTAAATCTAGCACAAGAATTGTTCTTGTGCATGAGTCACCATATAAACTATTATGCTTTTCCATTTCAAATGCCGAAGTATTTTTTTCTTATTTTGCCACTATGAAGACACACAGTGTACAGACATATACACAAGCTTGCACACACGAGAACACAAATTGGGTTCTTGAAAATAAGAAATAAAATTCTGATGAGAGGATCAGAGAATAGAAGTTCTAGATACATGCTTGTATAAAGACAGTTTAACTTGATACCTACTACATGTAAATAAAATTATTCTGCTGTCCTCCAATTAATTTTGATGTTTACAATGCTTAACCTACTAACTCTTCTTGCCATTTAAGAAATGCCATGACAGATCAGGAACTACATAGTAGTTGTAGTTATAGCTCATGTTGTTTATATTACTTACGAATACTTCCAAACATCCCAATCCCTCCATGACAATAAAGGATTCCTCTTCTTTGGCCAGTGGTTGGTATTTTTGGCTGGTAAATTCTTACTTCAACATTTTCAAACCTCAAGTCCTTGATAAAAAGTTGTTTATCTTTTAATGGTGGTATTCCATACATTAAGGCCCTGATGACAGAGACCTGTGAGACGATACCTACTTTTTCCAAAAATAATGTCTGTTAATAAAGGGAAAGAAACCACAAATTAGTGCAGATTTGCATCTTACCTGCAGACTGATCACAAAAGGTTTAAAATTCCATGGTCAGTTCAAACTCTCTCCTTATGGTTCTTACAATGTAATGACCAGTTACAGTGATGATGATTTGGCTACATCTTCATTGTAATGTAATACGTATCAAAATTTGAATTTCAAGGAGCAGGAGATTTGACAGGCATGGATGATCTTACCTTCTGCAGCACCCTTGTGTGCGTGCTTCTCCAAAAGCCAGGCCGTGGAGCCTGTGGGAAGTTGGGCCTGCCTGAGAGGTGCTTTCACAAACACACACTAACTTGGTTCGTTAATGCCACCTTACATCCCTGGCAAAAATCTTACCACTGCCATCAGCAGAACACAGGGTTAGCTTTGGTGGTAATTTCTAGATTGTATTAGGAACATTAGATGAGAGCATGGTGGTTTTCAAATTATTTCATTCTTCAGTGGTGAAATCCTGGCTTAGTTTCTATCAGTAGGAAAAAAATCCAAGTGTTAATAGTAGATAAAAGGAGGTGTCGAATAATTCAGTTTGTCAGGAGTTTGTCAGCCATGTGCCTGAGCAAAGTAAGGAGAGGGGAGTTACAGCATTTTAAACTCTGTCTTTGGATGAAGAAATGTGGCTAATATTTTGGTTTCCCAAACTCATGCTGCCTTTTAACTTGCAGAAAAAAAAATCTTTAGCGTCTACCACAGCTGCCTCCTGAACAAGTCTAGCTTTGAACCTCAGCCTGATCTTCTCACAGCTCAGTGGTTCTTTCCTAAGCACTCCGGCTGAGGGTTCTTACTCACTCTGAGCTAGTTTACTTCACTGCATCTGGAAGGCTTTAAGCTGTTTCAGTTGTAGTCTGCTCTAGTCTATTCCTGCTCGAGATGAAAAATATGAGGCAGTATCACTGTATTTCCACTATATCGGATTAAATTTTGTACTTTTCTTCTTCAGGAGTAGACCTCTCCAATGAGTATTTGATTTGCTCTGTTGCCGTTGCTAATGCATTTGTATTTAAGAAAGAATTGCGTATATGATAGTATATGCTGCATGTGTCATGCTAGTAAACTTTGATTTTCCCTGCAGTTTGGACATCTTGGATTGTCATCCCTTGAAAGGACTTGGCTCCTTTGCCATAAGTAATTGGCCTAACAGCAATACCAAGAGTTGCTGCATGACTCGGACTTCACCTGCATTTAAACTTCTGTATAACCATGCATTGATATTCTTATCTTTCTGCTCCTTTGAGGTGATGTGGTACAGTGCTTCTCTTCACTGGCCGGCAAAAAGGATACAAAATTGTAAGATCAGAAGTGAAAAACTACATTAATCACCAGGAAATTTCTAAATTCTGCAGTTTAGCTTTTTTTCCTGTGAATTACACAAAGATAAAACTTTGTCTCAGAGATTCATGCAGTGTTTTGAAAATGTGAAAGTCCACACATTGTATAGTAGATGTAAGAAAACTGAATTTCACCTCTGTTACTATCCTATTTTATTGCATTGCTTTATTGTCGTAGCAGTGTTCAGGCCTGAGTGGGACATTTCTCAAGAGACATCATGAGTCACTTTTGTAGGAGCTTAGAATAGAACATGGAATTAAAGTGAAATGAATGCACAAGCCAAAGAAACTGAAAGTTTTTTTTACAATTTAAGCAATTAAAAGAAATGAAGCTTGATTTAAGTATCACAGAAGTGTGTTTTCAATGACGGAGGCAACAATAAATTCAGGAAAGGATAATTGATGAAACAGAAAGAGAAGTGAAAGTTACATTTTAGTTTTGAAAAGAAACAAAGATGAAAAACAAAGGAGCATCAAAAATGTGCTAAATGTGCCAAAACCACAGAAAGACAGCTTTAATATTATGTCTGCTATCTCAGAAAAGAAAGTCATCTAGACATACTGAAAGGCAAAAGCTGATGAGCGTGGCAGCCGTGCTTCAGATGCTCAGAGAAGAGAACTGAAACCCCAGGCATCATTCACTTGCTTATTGTCTAAATAAACGCTGTGTTACACAGAGCAGAAGTTCCACATAAGCTCCTTAAGCCTTCCAGCACTGCACTGAGGCAACAGAATTAAAAAGCCGAAACCCAGGCCATCAGAAAAAACCTGACAATTACACAAACCTTTGGGGCCGAGAAGCAAACAGTAGAGTCTACTCTACCCAGCTGAGCTGAAGGTATCTGCAGTGGTGCTCACCACTAAATTAATCCAGTTGCATATTTGCAATATATTTAAACATTGATTCTAAAAAACTTCACTAATTTATTACCCGTCTATCAGAAATTAAATGAAAAAAATAACTCCAGCTTTAATCAGTTTGACTTACCAGACCAAAACCAAAGTTCACGAGGTAAGGAAAAGCGTGAAACATTAGGCGCTGGCTAAATCCCAGAGGAAGGTCTGCCTTGGAGTCCTCATAATAGAATACCATTGCCACAAAGATGATCAAAACAGCAAGAAAAATCACTAGGAGTTGCATCTCACTGTACTGTTGGGAGCCGAGTGACAAAACCACCTGTGGATTCCTTCCCCCTCTGACTTTTGAAGGATTTCTGAAGGTAAAGGCATGGGATTAGCAATTCTCTTCATATTGCAACACTGAGTTTTTAAAAGTGACAATAGGAGGATAAAAACATGTGGCAATCAAACCATATAATTAAACAGTCATGGGAGGGACTTGTTAAGCAGTTTTTTGTATTTGCAGCTGGCATGTTCTGAGTCTGTGCCGATCACCGGAGAACGAGTGCTTGATGTATCATTTGTGGCATCAGTGTTATGATAAAAACTTGTTATGCCTTTTCCTATTCCTTGGATACAGTCGGGTCTGTATTCTTTCTGAGTTCCTGGGAGTTCCTGAGGAACAGGATTTCTTAATAATCATCTTCAGAGCAGCTCAGTTTCTTGGTTTATTGTGCCTCCACAACTTTCTTCTTCAGACTTTCAGTGAAATCAAGGGTTCAGGGTTGCAGACACATTTAATCGCCTTTGATAACAGATTTTGTACACTGCTATGCCGTTCTGTCTGTGAGTCTAATGGAAACCGAGGCAGCTGCAGCCTGAAGTGTCAGTGCTTTGCATCTTGCTTCGTCCTCCTCGATAGCTTTTCTCCAGCAGGTCAGAGTCTGTACCAACTGTTTTTTGCTTGGTTTTTTAGTGGCCTCTTGGCTGAGCCTGACAGTACTGCAGTCTCTGCCTTCTCATGAATATGTTACAGGTGTCATCCCAGATACAACTATGATTCCAGCTGATGAAAACTGGACTTCATGGTTTCTGTGCCAGTAGTGATGACTAGACATCAGCAGCCCCCTCTTTCCTGTGTACTCAGTGGTGAGCTTTAGGGTTGGTGCCTTCCTCTGGAACGAACATTTTTCAGTACAGAAATTACTAGTGATAAGATCTAACCTGAAACAAAAAATCTGTAAAGCAAAGCTTTTTCAGATCTTATGATGTCAGCTTTGGGAACAGCTCTCTTTTTACCAGTCTGCTCAAACTGCGAAGGTGAGAGATTCCCATTCTGAAAAATAGCAGTATAGGTAAAATGAGTGTAAATTTTTTCCTTAAATAAATAAATAAATAGGACAAGGGATGAGCTGACCTTGAGAGAACCCTGGAGCTTTAGAATGCATACTTTATGATCTGCATGGGAAAGACCTCAGATTTGATTCTTGTCTTTAAAAACTCTTTATTAATTGTTTAGAATAAACGGGAAGCGACTTAGTTTCTGAGTCTGGTGATGTGGTGTCTGAGAAGAAGCTGATTCCCTGTGTTCTGCTCCCTCTGCCCAGACTGTTGCTTCATTTTATCCAACAACTCTTCGGGAACTTTTTTTTTCCCAAGGTCCCTGTTCCCTCTCTAGCCCTTTCCAGAAGGTTGTTTATAAGTGTAAAATCAGGCTCCTTTTTGTTTATTCTTCCTTGTGGCACTTGACACAGTCCCCCAGCTCAGTAAGGTGTGTTGGTGAAAGATGTATTGCCTGGTGATTGGGACGCGCTCTTGGGAAATGGAGATGGTGTATTTAAGCCTATCAGGACTGAGGTGCATATAGGGTTCATCTTTCTTATAGCTCAGACAGGATCATTAAGAAACACTGTTACACAAAAAAATGGTTGCAGCTCCCTTCTTAAGCATTTGATAGTGAAAGTATCAATCAGCTTTGTGCTAAACTTGCTGTCCCAATGAGTTAGGTGTGGTCTAAGTACGCTTACCAGATTTGGCCCCTCTGGGAGCCTAGTGTCTTCTGGACACTTGTGACAGATTGTTTGTACTAAGGTTCTTAAGGTCATCTGTTTTCTAACTCTTCTTGGTGCCTGTCCTTGTGGTAGCCAGTTCAGCCACTGGTAGGTCTTGGACTTTTTTGGGCATGTTAACTAGGTCCAGACATCACAGCATCCCCACCGACCCCAGAGGCTCCAACAGAGACTGGATGTGCTAGGAACTGGTATCAATTGTAGAAGAAACGAACTAGTTGGTTCCTGAGATAGTGAACCGGTTTTTTTTCTTAGGGCATTGCAGGTACACAGAGTAATACTTAAGGTTTTATAAGCATAGGCTCAGCAATCCACAAGCTTGCTTGAGTCCCAGGGTGGAGAACCATTCGCGCAGTAATCGATCTTTCAAATAAATGCTCTCTCCGGCTTCTGATTTTTTAACCTTATCTCCCACTCCTCTAGGACAGACCAGAGGAATTGGTCCCTGAGGCCAAAATCTCATTTTCTCCTACCCTAAGGACTCCTTTTCTTATTAATTCCCAGTAAAGAGCAAAATGTCAGTGCCTGAACTCTTCTCAGTACTGTCAGTACTTGTCATCCCTAAGCTTTTCCTCTGTTGTTAGCTGCACATGCTGGGGAAGACAGACTGAACCAGTTGCAGCGTAGTCTGCAGGCAGTCCCAAGAACTCTGCCTGTCTCTGAATCCTGGTGTTGATTAGGTGGCAGCCAGGTACTCATCTGCTTAGACTCTGACTCACCGAGTGTGGATGGATGCCTGACCGGGATACTGGGAAACGTTCCCGAGAGAAGGTGCTGCTTGACCGAGAAGCTCCTGAGTTCTGCGGGGCGTGAGAGCCACCTGGTGCTTGAGGTCTGAACTGGGAAACCCCTCGTCAGGGCCTCCCCAGCATACTCTGCCGCTAGCTGAAAGCTTGTATGCAAAGCCCTGACAAGATCTGCTAATGGCTTTTTTTGTGCCATAACTTGTGTGTGCACACTTGTTCTATGATTATTTCTCTGTATGCTCAATTCCTCGTGGAAAGACATTGGCATGTGTAATTCTGTCTGTGCTCTGCAAGTTTGTGCTTGATTGTGTTTGGAGTACTTGACTGTAGCTCGTCAAACATGCAGGCAGAGAGATGAATGTGCTGGCAGGAAGGGTATGTAGAAAAAATT
>NW_010411029.1:4001-10469 GCF_000710305.1 Buceros rhinoceros silvestris | reverse complement strand
CTAGAAAAAAAGAAAAATCTTTACATGAGTGATAATTTTGAAAACTAATTCTACTCTTTGGAAACTATAAAATGTCTTCAGATGATTGAACATTCTATCTTACAGAGCAGATATCTTACATAGCAGATCTGAAATTATTTAAAATAAATTAGAGAACAGGAAGTTCCATGGAGACAACTAGATTGTGTGACTTTCTAAATTTTAGTAAATATGGAATTTTCTTCTAAAAAGGGAATGCATCATTTCAGCACTTACTGTTCTGTACTTACCCATCTGCACTACACGGTTATAACTCTCAGTACAGATTGAAATGCATGTGTTCAAGAGAGCTAATAATTCTGCTGACATATTATCAATTTATTAATAATTGTTATAAATTAAGACCTACAGATAAAGGATCATGGAAGAATCTCAGGAGTAGATCAGCGTAGAGTTTGAACATTGGCCCATAAATGAGGCGTAAGTCCAGAGATTGAATAGTGACACAAAAACAAGTATTGGATTGCTGAACTGACAAGGAGTATAATACACGCTGCACTGAGTGAGATGTGTGTAAAACAGTATGTGACCAAACGTGATCACCGCATAACATAAAACAGGCAAGGTGGAATTGTATGGACATCCACTTCCAACCATGCATATTATCAATTTATTAATAATTGTTATAAATTAAGACCTACAGATAAAGGATCATGGAAGAATCTCAGGAGTAGATCAGCGTAGAGTTTGAACATTGGCCCATAAATGAGGCGTAAGTCCAGAGATTGAATAGTGACACAAAAACAAGTATTGGATTGCTGAACTGACAAGGAGTATAATACACGCTGCACTGAGTGAGATGTGTGTAAAACAGTATGTGACCAAACGTGATCACCGCATAACATAAAACAGGCAAGGTGGAATTGTATGGACATCCACTTCCAACCATGTCGGTATCTGCAGAGAATCATCAAAAGAACAAGCCTGGTATAGAAGATGTAAAGAAGAGAGATATACGCATCAAAATTATCTTTATTTAAGATAAGCCTAATGACTCTCAGAGGTTTGACTGAAGTTAATGAAGTTGCACCCAAGCTCACCTAGTATAGACAACAGTGCAGCTGTGGCACAACAGACTTGGGGTAACTGCTCAAATGTTATCCCACTTTTTGCATAGCTTTTACAGCAGATACCGACTCCACTGGCCCAGCTTCAGCTACCATCGTGAAAGCTGGTAGACCCGCCTTCATCTTGAGATCAGAAACCAAAATGAAGCCCCAACTTTGCCTGAGGTTGTATAACCAAGGCAAATCCTGTAATCGTCAAACAGTGGAACATTTGGAACTTCTTCATGTGATTTACTCCTAGAAGAATTTCTTTGCTTGGAGAGTAAAGTGCTAATACCTACAATAGGGGAAAATGACACAAAGTATCTATTGTGTCAACAGACCATGAAGAAACATCATTTCTTTTTGCTGAGAGGCACTGGAGAACAAGAATTCACAAGTAAGAACTGGTTTCTCCAGAGATTTGTGGCTGCTGGCTTGCCACCGTCGTTAATTGACATCATGATAACGTGAAGAATTCAACCCACCATTTTCTTCCTGCTCACAGTTTGGCTGGCAGGAAATGAAGATACGTGCTCACCCCTTTCCATGCTGTGTGTGCCTAGATGTTACAAGTGCAAGGTTGTGTAAGAATGATAAGCTATTTTACAATTCCTAGGCATTGTGGCCAACTACTTTGGCATGTAGAGGTGGGTCTGCCCTAATAATCAATGTAACAATTGAGCTGAGATTTACTTTTTTCCTTGGTATTTTGGATACTTGCTGAAATTATTTTGGGCACTTCCATGCAGTTTACATACTTCCTCCCCAAATTCTGAGTAAACAAGTTGACTTTTTATCTGTTTACAAAAAGGCAAAGCCCACTGTGTTTCTGTCTTCTCTGAATGCAACCAAATGCTTCTCAGAAAAGAGCTTTAAAGAATATTTAGAGGACATTCAGTTCTGGTTTTGCAGTTCTCCCTCACTGCATCCGTTGCCTGTCTCGGATACTTAGATGTAGCGATTTCATACAGCTCACATTTCTGTACCTCCCTTCTGCATCAGCTATTTCCCTTTAAAATCAGGTTTGTAAGTACAGCCAATTCCCTCCTTCAGATCTTATGACCGAGTCTAAGTCCAAAGCTACTGGTTGCCTATACAGCCTGATGATGATTACCGCTCATCTGAGTACTTCAGTGTCCAGAGGTGTTGGGGGAGGCTTTAATCTGTGCTGTCCTGCTGATTTTGTGTGTATTATGTGGACAGGCATATGCCCATTGCTGATATATGGCATGCTTTAAAATGGTTTTTGCTATGGTGGCTTTTTATTCTTTGACTTAAAAGAACAAAAATTGTTTTATAGTGTAAGAAGAGAACAGCAAAACAAGCAAGCAAATTAATGGGTTAAAAAAAAAAAAGACCATAAAAAATACATCACGTTCCCAGGTAATAGCAATTGAAAACCAGAATTCAGCAGACCATGCTAATTTACTTCTTGTTATTATTCCTTGCCTAGATTCTGAGGTACAGATGGCTAATTGAAACCCACTCTGTCTGCATACCAGTTCGCTGTATTCAAGAAAGTATTTCAATAGCCCTTTATAAATTTACAGTGTGGTTCGCTATTTTACTTGAGGATGGAAAAGAGAAAATACCATAACCAAAAAATCCCAGTGCACAGTGGAAGCCTCGTTCCATGTGGTGCCAGCTCACTTTTACGTTGCTGTCCTCTAGCCGTCTCTTGTAGAGCAGCCCATCATCTCTGAGCACGTCGTGCTCACAGGTAATTAGACAAGCATCAGGGAGGCGGCAAACAACAGCGTCTTCTGCTAACACTGGGGAAAATCTTGTCTGAAACAGTTCTTTTGTTTCTTCATGGACTTGAGCTAAAAATGACGTGGGTAGTGGTGGTTTATAGCCTAGTTTAAATATCTCCAGGATAAGATCTGGGTTTATCCACTTCCTGTATTTCAGATTGATTCTCTCAGGAACATGAGAACCTCCCAGAATAGCTTCCTTCATAGCATTATCCTTATTCAGGTATTTCAGAATAAACTGGACTGTGCGTTCCTGGGACAAGAAGGCAGTGAAAGCTTTTTTTCTGGTGAGATGGCAGATTAAAGTTCAATGCTTGGAGAAACAGATAGATCAGTACTTGGGCACGTATCTTCGGGACATCTCTCCTATTTACCAGTTCTTGGCAAACACTAGCAACAAAAGTGCCCCCTACGCTATCCCCACAAACAATAATGGGATGAGGATCCACCCTGTAGATTTCTGCAGTCCTCATGAAGTGTACAATAGCAGTGAGACAGTCCAGACTCTGGGCTGGATACTTATGCTCAGGAGAGAGGTGATACCTGCAATGCGCACAAGACAGCTGCTATTACCAGTACAGTAATACTGCAATTCACTCTCAAAACCAATTTCTCCCCATTTAATAAAATTCTTTAGTAATTCATTTTTTCATGGAGGAAATGTTGGAAACTAAAGTTTCTTCATACCATCAACTATTTTCCATAAGCAAAACATCTTTAAAAGAAAGCAGTGGTCCCTGCAATTAAAAAAAAAAAAGAAGGATTAGACTTATTATTTACTCTTTAAAGTCATCTCCAAAGCCCCCTAAATATTAAAACCTGAAGTTCAAAAAACACCTTATAATTCTTTATTACTGAACAAAGGCAGTGTTTTTTGTGGTGATAATGATGTAAAATGAAAATTCTCTGTGTTCTTCTGCAAATAGCCTGCATACGTCATAGTTTTGTAATTTATAAACCCATATCAGGCATTTCTCATTGTCATTTCATGACACCTGCTTGCTCACACACAGCAACAACATAGGGACAGACAACACCAGAGCTCAGTTTCTTTTCTTATATTCAAAGAAGTGTAAATACCGAATTGCCATCGTTGGAGGGGTGGGGGAGATAGGGGAGGAAGCAGTGGAACTATCTAATTCTGGGAGTGACACTGGGTGCTCCCTTACCCGACAGACACAACCACTGAATCAGATTTTCTGGCTATGTACCGGCATATCCTTTCGTGACTTCCTGAAGAACAAATATTCAGGCATGGAGGTGTTAATATCAGACAAAAAAAGAATGTATTTGTTTAGCAGCATCCCTTTCTGTAAGGAGTGCTATATTCTAGAAATTAAAATTTAGATACTAAATAAGGGCAGATTAGAGAGTTTAAAAAGTAAAAATAAACCTTGAGTGCTTTCTGTATCTCAATCTCTCAAACTAAGCTTCAGTCACTTCTTAGGTTCAGGAGAGTTTTTCAAAATACGTGGTTAACAATCCTAAATATTTTCTCTTTCAGTTTCTTACTGATGCTTCCAAAAATCCTGCATCATCCATGGAAGAAGACAACTCCTCTCCGTTTGCTTGTAGATGGTGCTCTTGGGAGGTAAATCCTCACTGGCACCTCGTCAAAATGCAGATCCCTTATGAAGAGCTTTGAGTCCCTCCATGCTGGCAGCCCATCAACAACCAACCTCATAAGTACGTGCTCCTCAAAGATACCCAGATTTTCTAAGTTCTTTGCCAAGACAGATGTAACAGGAAAAATGAGAAATTAGTATAGGGAATTCTAGACTTCCCGCTGTATAAAGGCCACAAGCTACCTGTTTCTATCCTATAGTCAGGGTAATTACACTGGTTATTTGCTGCTCTGTAGGATTACCACAGATAACTCCAGTGGCTTTGAGATTTCAGTTATGAAAGTGAAAATGTACATCTTTGTGATCTAAGGTACTGTTACTTCTGGAAGAACGGTGTAATACTTGTGCCATGAACTGTGTTATATAAATACCTTCTGATTTCTGTGATCTGGCTTTACCACAAGTACCATCAGGCATTTGCTTAAGTGTGGAAGTTAGGAGTCATGAGGCCTGAGGCTTCTTTTCTAATCAGTGAAGAGAAGGAGACATTTCCTGAGGATGTGTTAAATCATGCTCTGGAGATGACTGTTCATCGCCATTATAAAATAGGAGGCTGTGTACTTCAGATAACCTGGATCTGGCTGGAGGAAAAGGCTCATGCCAGTGTGTGTGCATGATTCAAAAATGTACTGGTCTTGGGCCGTCGCCAGGCCACAGGGTCACTGAGAACAAGCTTTAAGAAAATCATTGGTGCCTATAATCAGTAGTGAAGGGCTGCTGAATGGTTGAAAACGGTTCTGAATCTTATCTCCTTCCTAAAGGGAACTGTTGCCTTTCTCAAGACCTCACAGTTATTCATTAAATGGCTTTGCAGTCAGTTCCTTACATCTGCTCAGGGAAAACAAATACTCTGAAGACAGGGGAGGTTTGTTAAATGTGTCGAAACATTTTCTTATTCAAGGCTAGTCAACTGCTGATGAATAAGATAGCCTGAAGATCATACTGGAGTCCTCCTTTGTTTTGAACACGGATGCATTTCCTGCAGGGACAGCATTTCCCGTCCCATTAAATGGTGACTTAATTACCCTTATGGACTATTACAATTCATTCTTCTGGGATGAGAATAATCATTACAAGCAATTTGCAAATTGTGGTGTTCTCTTCTGAGCAGAAGGTACACTGCTGTATCAATGCCTTATAAATTAATGGCCAGCTGTGCTTTTTGTGTAGCTGTCGAGATCTGCTCTGTATATCTGAGAGACAGTTCAAATATTGGCCTTAAATAGTAATTTTGCTGTGAAGGAGCCAGAGTAAGAGAAGGAGGCAGAACTTTCTTAGGTGTACAGTCCCAGCTATCATGTACATACTTTTAAAATAATTATGATACCACGTACCATTTGGCAAAACCCACTCGATTTGAGCTGCACAGGCTTTAGGACTACATCAGACGGTCTTTCTGTCGGTCCCTTTGAAGTGTTATGCTTTGCCAGATGAAACAATTATCACCACAGCTCTATATCTGTGCAATTTGCACGGTTAGTCTAAATGCAGATCTGTATGACTAGATTAAAACAAAAGCTAGGATGTGAGCTCAGAGGCTTTCTCTCATCCCTTCCATTTGGGATGGTCACTGATTTCTTTATGACAGAGTATGTAGGTAGATACATGCAGCAGGAGCATCGTACGTATGACACACACTTTGTAAGAAACCTGTGGTAGGTTTGCACTGGAAGGTAGCAAAATAGCTTAGGAAAAAATCTCTAAATAACATTCTCTGAATCCTTTCCAACAATGTCTTTGTGAAAGAATACATGCAGCTGTAATTTCTGTTCAGATCTAGTGGTTCACTACAAGATACAGAGGTGAAATAAATCAAGGTCTCTAACTGTTATAAAGCTTCTTCAAACTGGGGCTGGGGCTGGGCTGCCGGCAGTATAACAGGCAGGGGCTGGGGCTGGTCTGCAGAAAAGTTAAGGGGCTGGAGCAGGGACTGGGGCTGGGCTGCCGGCAGGAGAAGGGGCAGGGGCTGGGCTGCCAGAAGTCTCACGGGATGGGGCTGGG
>NW_010411029.1:0-3810 GCF_000710305.1 Buceros rhinoceros silvestris | reverse complement strand
CCGGCAGGAGAAGGGGCTGGGGCTGGGCTGCATTAGCATACTGTTCTGTTTGTGTCAAAATCAGTATCACATTGCTTTAGTAGGATTTCAGTTCAGGCTCTGTAAACAATAAGCTTTGAGGTCCTTATGGACCTAATTCTTCTGCCTCCCTTGTTCCTTCTGTGTCTTAGAAGTTTTGTCAGGGTGCAGGAATTAGTCAGAAGGAACGGTAAATACTGACTGGCGTGAAAGTGAGGGAAATGTACTAAAAGAACATGAGTCAATCCATTGAACAAAATGTAGTCCCACCATTCCTGTGTACTTGTGGCATTTTTTCACTGTTCTCTCTTCCAGTGTGAAGAAGCAGACTAACAGACTGAGACAGATTTGACTTCTAATAAACTGCAGGTGAGAAAAAGGAAGGGCAGTTTGTACCAATGACAAAATCTGACATACTAAAATGACTGAGCAATTGTCAGAAATACCACGTTGGAGTTGCATCCCTTTGTCTGAATTCAGCTAGCACCTACCTGCACTTTGAAAACACCATACTGCTGCTTATAATGACAATTATTTTTACACATTGATTCTAGAAAGGGATGTCATCTAGAGTTTAGAGTTGCTCAGCAGGACATTTGTTATTTCTTTTTCATGATTCTGATTTGTTGTGAGGCCCTGGGAGAGCAGTAAGACATCCAAACGCAGCTTTTCACACAGGCTGGATGCAGACTGTTTTCTGTCAAGGCTGGAAGTTAAACAGAAACCTGGTTCCTTTGAGCTTAGTCCATGGCAGAATTCCACTTACAAGGCCACACTATCAGACTCTTAATACTTAATAGCATATAGAAGGACAGTGTGAAATCATAGAACCACTGGGACACATTTCAAATGGAAAATGTGAACTCAAGGGAAGAATGAAATGGAGAAGCACAAAAATTTAGCTCCCTATTTATCCAAATATGACAGCAGTGCTTCCCGCAACAAAAACTAGGTCAGCTTGGCAAAACCTTTTCTTTTTTTAAAGGAGGTTTAGTTTTAATCTGTGATCCTGATAGATGGTCCATAGTCAAGATCCCTGCACTTATCTAAAAAACTGGTAGTACTTGACTCTTTGGTAACACAGACTTGCTGTGGTGTGACGGGGCTGTTCTGTGCTCCCAGTTCTTTCACATCTGCTTGCTAATGTACTGTGTATATTTGGGTGGGGTTTTAAGTTGAAAACACATCATTGTGTTGTTTAGTCTGGAGAAAAGGAGGCTCAGGGAGGACATTATCACTCTCTACAACTACCTTAGAGGAGGTTGTAGCAAGGTGGAGGATGGTCTCTTCTCCCAAGTAACAAGTGACAGGACGAGAGGAAATGGCCTCAAGTTGTGCCAGGGGAGATTTAGGTTGGATATTTGGAAAAATTTCTTTGCACGAGGGGTGGTAAAGCATTGGAACAGGCTGTCCAGGGAGGTGGTGGAGTCCCCATCCCTGGCAGTATTTAATAGACATGTAGATGTGGTGCTGATGAACATGGTTTAGGGACCCTGGCAGTGCAGGGGGAACAGTTGGACTCAAAGATCCTAAAGGTCTCCTCCAGCCAAAATGATTCTGTGATTCTTTGATGACTTATGCATAAAGAGACTGAACTCAGAAACCAGAAAATCAAAATTACTTTGATGAACTTCATTCCGTTTCATTTTTCACATGCTCCTTATTTCCACACCAGAAAGCTGTTACATTTGTTACCAGTCCAGATACTGAGTCATTCCTCTTTAAACCAGACACTAGGCTCTCTGTGTAATTTCTCTCTCCCCTTCAGACCCGGCAGTATTTAATAGACGTGTAGATGTGGTGCTAATGAACATGGTTTAGGGACCCTGGCAGTGCAGGGGGAACAGTTGGACTCAAAGATCCTAAAGGTCTCCTCCAGCCAAAATGATTCTGTGATTCTTTGATGACTTATGCATAAAGAGACTGAACTCAGAAACCAGAAAATCAAAATTACTTTGATGAACTTCATTCCGTTTCATTTTTCACATGCTCCTTATTTCCACACCAGAAAGCTGTTACATTTGTTACCAGTCCAGATACTGAGTCATTCCTCTTTAAACCAGACACTAGGCTCTCTGTGTAATTTCTCTCTCCCCTTCAGATGTTTTTGGACTGAGAGGAAAATTGTAATGCCAGGTGCCTCCCCAAGCTCCATTTCTGAAGGTAAAAACACACAGCAGCGCTAAATGCTGCCAAGCGGTAATGGAAATTCTCTGAGCTGTGGTTATTTCAGATGCAGCTCAGTTAGGGAATACCACCTGAGTCTGACAGAATGTACAGACTTCAATTTCTGCTCAGAATGCTTCAATTTCTCTCCAGAAATGGCTCTCCTGACACTTTATGATGATGCACTGATAGTCATATGGCTTATTTTACAGGAGGTAACCTGGCATTTAGAGGCAAGAGCTCTGCAAGTTTCTCTCTAAATTTTATCTCTTTTTTTCTGAAAACTTCCGTGGAATTTTTAACAGTGCTGAAATTCAAGGCTTTAGATATTGTTCATATTTTGTGTTAAAAAAACTATGTGTTATGCAGGTGTTAAGTGTGAGTGGCACCAGAAACTCGGTTGCTCTTCTTTTTGCAAACAAATATCCTCCAAGCACAGTTACTATATAGCCAGTTTGAACACCCCCGTTGTTAAAAATGTTTGATTCCAAAGCATAAAATTACAATTTATTTTCAGAGGGATACGGTTTCCTAACTCACTTCTGCTGGTTGTGTATAGATGCTTTGACTCATACGCTTCCATCGCGGTGGAACGGAACGACATATGTTCAGTAACTATAGATGTAAAGAAGTTCGAGGTCTTTCAAATTTGTCATTTTTCAGTAATTCTAGTTTTTACCACTAGATGGCTGCCCAGGATAGTGGATATAGCTTCAGTCCTCCTGAATTAACATGTGGGATTGGGTTATTTTGGCATATTCTTAATGATGTATAGAGTCATAAAACTGAAGTTCTTTCCAGCTCAACCATGAAGGCAGCAACGTGAGGTCCGACATCCCTGCTCATCTCTTGACATCCTCAGAGCTTTGCATATTTGGTTATTTGTGATTGCTGCCACAACTACTGACTGTGCCCGAAGGGCTCTCACTTCAGCTGCGGTTAGATCCTCCTCGGAAAAGCTGGAGCAGTACAACTGGAAACGTAACTTACCTGCTTAATGCTTAACAGGGCAAACACCTCAGCTGGGGGAACCTAGTTGCAATACACTTTGCCCTTTCTCCTCTTACAACATAGTTTAAAGTACCATGGAGACCTTCTTGTGTTGCAACTATGCCCTCAAAACTGGGGGGGAAAAAAAAAAGTAGTCTCAGAAAAGGAGAGGAAAGAAAACACCCTTTGTTGTGAGCGAATGTCCCTCCTTCCTTCGGAGCCTGCCTTTTCTATTGCCCCGCTACTAAATCACCAGTCTGCAGCAGTGCAAGCGTCTGCCAGCTTGGCACATCCATGAGTCGTCACGTCCATAAACCCACTGACCCGATGTAATGGATCGGGATGGTTATCAGCCCCGGCTGAACAGCAGGTCAAGCGTCTGCCAGCTTGGCACATCCATGAGTCGTCACGTCCATAAACCCACTGACCCGATGTAATGGATCGGGATGGTTATCAGCCCCGGCTGAACCTGGGGCTGAGAAGTTTCCCCGTCCACGCCGGCTTATCTTGGGCAAGCAGCTCTCTACCAGCACTCGCTTGAACTCAGCCTTAAGCCTGACTGTTCCTGGAACTGCTTCTCCCCGGGCTGCAGTCAGCCCGCAGCACCTTCTCCGCGGGCGGGGCGCGGGGGGCAGG
>NW_010411028.1:53773-55858 GCF_000710305.1 Buceros rhinoceros silvestris | reverse complement strand
CATAGTCTCTCTTTTTATTATTAAAATTTTATTTATTTATTATTATTTTATTATTAAGCAGAGGCTAAGAAGTGAAGACAGAAAAAAAAATGTAGGAAGGTGACTGTTAATAAATCCATTGTAAGGGCAACCTCTGCCATGTCAGAAGTCTCTGACTGCCTCTAACTTACATCTTGTGTGCTTTGCTTATGTGGATTAGACAAAGAAATGTTGCTGCAGTTGCTAACTTCTTTTTAAATTGTGAGATATTTCTTATCACTGTTTCCATACAGTGTTAAGCTTTATGATGTTAGAATATAAAAACATCCTTTTACTAATACTGTGTGTAGCTATACTAAAAGCTGCTCTCTTTAGCTGGGAAAATCATTGTCTTCATAAGTATTTCATGTCAGGGAGTGGAGGACTACCCAAATACAGATTAGAACTATTCGTCACTGGATAGGGCCTTTGTTATATTAATAATACATCATCCGAAGAAGCTGGTTCTCTTATCTGTGAACTTTAATGACTAAAAAGATTTAGGCAAACTACTTCTTGAGACTTGATTAATTTTGAAAGAAACTTTTCCAAATTTCATCTCTATCCTCTGTTTTCTTCATGTTAATTTAACTGTGAAAGTGATTATAGCAGAGACATCATAAGGACTCACAGGTCCGTTTTTTTATTATTTCTTTCATTATTACTTCATTAACCAGGTTATTTCCCCTTGCCTCCTCTGCTGCAGTTTTGTTCAACTATTTTCCTTAGTTTTAAGTCCCTGAGAAGTGCATATGTCAGCACTTTAAAAAATCAAGTCTCTGATGGTTTACTCATCTTTCAGAGGAGCACAATATCTACCAAAAGAATCTCAGAGACAAGCTACATATTTGTAAAATCACACATGACTCTACATTTGAAGATAATAGAAGTTTACGTCCTTGAGTATTATTTCATTAGATGGTTCCTTTACAAATGGTAATTGCTTCCACAAACATCAGAAAGGACAGATGAGAGGACGACGATGTCAGTAGAATTTTTTTTTCAAAGGAAAACTGGAAACAGATGAGCTATGACTGGAAAACTAGTCACTATCCCTTAATCTTTTCCACTTAATTCAAGATTAAGGCAACAACAACAAAAAAACCTCTTTTCATATCTTTTGCTGTTGCTTTCAGAGCAGAATATTTTCCCTCCTCCCGTGACTTTCATTCTTATTAAAAAGTGAGGAAAGCAAAGCGCGGGAAACAAACAGTGTTTTCCCTTTAGCTCTTATTGTTGTAATACATGGTGTTGGTTCTTTTTTGACTTGTAGTGTCAAAGAATTTTAAATAAGGGAGAATGTCTCCGTGAATACAGTATACTAATCTCTGCCAGGGGGAGAAATCACACTTCATCAAACACATTCTCACGGATTTAGGGTAGTATCTCTCACATCTCGTCCCTTCAGTCTCTTCAGCTGGTGGTGAAATGATATGTCCGGAGAGGTGGAGTAGCTGAAAATATTTGTTTCTAAGCTTTTCTACAATTGTAACACTTTAAATATGACAGCAGAGGGAGAAGAATGATTTGAAAGCTGATTTGTGTTTCTGTAGCCTTTAACGTGAAGGTCTATATCCCTTTTCTCCCCCAACTCATTTATTTCCCACACAGAGAAAAACTGTTTAAAAACTGGAGTTGTACCAATGTTTTTGTTGAAATAATTTTACAGAGTGCATTAGGCAAATGCATTCCAATTTTCCATTCCCTACGTAACGTTCTGCTGTGTTTATCCTGTCTCTAACTAACACTTCATAAAGTTAAATTTTTTTCTGAAAGTAGAGTGAAAATTGCAGAAGAGGTGTATTAAGGAATGTGATTGCTGTTTATAATTTCATGTTGTTTAAGCATAAGTTAATTAGATCTTACAGTGTTTAATCCATCCATAAATATGAGAACATCCACTATTGATTAATTGCATCTCATAAACATTCAGTTGCTGCACATTTGAGTTAAAATGTCAAGAACACAGTAAACATTTGTGAGTTTTCTTTTTTTGAACATGTCTGCAATCCTTCAGGAACTGCCAGAAGTGTCATCCCTCCCTCCCTGACAACCCACCCACCCACC
>NW_010411028.1:42258-53671 GCF_000710305.1 Buceros rhinoceros silvestris | reverse complement strand
CCCCCCACCATCACATACATACACACACACATCAAAAAAAAAAAGACTATAGGAAATAAGTTTAGAAATCATTTAGATATTCTCCTACTCATATCCTTGTTGACTAGCACATTGAAAGTCCACTACCTTTGAAACACTTTCAAGTCCTGTGATCTACAAATTACTAAGTAAGCTAATCTCGGTTTTATGTTTTAATGAGGTTTTAGAGTAAAAGTGGTAGCAGACTGTTGCAGACGTTCCCTTTAGGGTATCATTCACTTTCAGATAGCATAGGAAATTGCTTAGATAGACTTCCTCATTGTGCTGCTGTGAATCTAATCCTTTATAAACATCTCCAGGAGTGACAGAATAGTGATTTACATACGTAGTCAGTTCTTAGGCAAAGGATCTCTCCCAAGATAATGGATTTTAATGTATAAACATTATAATGTCTGAATTTGAGATGAATGAAAGCTTATTGATTAGTGGGCATAAGAAACAAGAATTACTTTTACTGGTTACTACTCAAGAACAATACTGTTTTCTTAGCAGAGAAAAGGGGTTTTTTTCCTTTTTGAATTACTGTGCAGTAATTAAGCATTAATTAAGTATATTAAGTAATTAAGTATATTAAGCATTATCTGTGTTTTTTCCTGAAGATGACACCTGAAGTTCAGCCTTGACAGAAAAAATATATCATGATCTGCCAAGGCAAGTTTTCTTTGTTACCGCAACATGGGCTAATGTTTGGGTTTTTAAAGAAATTGATAATATAATGAAGAAATGGATAGAATACACTTCATACTTACAAGGTATCTGCTCTCATTTTTAACTTTGATTTTATTTAGATAATGCTTCCAAGCTGTAACCTGCCCCTATGTATTTGCAAGGTTTGGCTTTTGCTCTGCTTTTATAGTAGACCTTGTCAATGTAAAATTTCAGAAATGATGCAACATTATAGTTTAAGCTTCAACTCTTTAGGATGGCTGCAGTTTTACTGATAATTATACATTTAATAGATACATGGGTATACTAATAAGAAGACATAACAGATGTGTAATTTAGAGGAGGTTTGTACCCCTTTAACTGCATCTGAGATATGCATGAAAGTTGTGCATAAGTCAACTGCTTTGTATACGATAGATAATTTTTATGTATTAGCAAAATATTTTATTTTAGCTTTTCTCACATGATTTTCTAGTGCTACAGAAATCTGCTGACTTACCAATAGGTCTTTTCAACGTATCTGAAGCACAGTAAAGCCTTAATGAATGGGCTAAAAAGTAACCTTCATTTTACCAGCCTGTACATACTAAAATGTTTGCAGAGAAGTGTGGATCACTACTACTAAGTAAAGATTTAGTAGTATGAACTTAAATCTGGCAAAGCTACGCTGGTTCTCACACCTCATCTAGCTTACTTTGAATTACTTGGATATTCCTCTGGACATGCTGTTGGCTGGAGTGTCTTATGCTTTGTTAACCACTGCAAGATAGTGTGTCAAAAGCAAGTACTTAAAATAAGTTTATTATAAAGAAGTGTCATTGTTTTGCTCTTACCATGTAAAGCCCAGTCCTGCTCCAGGTCATGTTGGTGTCTCGCTTGGGAGTTCTGCTCTTTATTTCAGAGTAAAATCAACTAGGCATTCTACATTAAAGTGTAATTTCATATAATTTTGCTTCCTGGTTAATAAACTAGACCACTAGACTAGTCTAGAATCAAAATACCTTTCCTCAGCTCTACTTCTCACCTGCTGGCTAAGCTGGAACATTTTACTTTCTGCTTCTCATCCCATGTTTGGAAAGTAGTATTATTTTCATTATAAAATGTTTCACCACCCCTTAGTGAAAACTACTAGAATTAGTGAAAAGTGTGTGAGGATCCAAGTACTGTATTAGAAACCATGACCAACAGGACTACAAAAGTGATTGTCCCCCTGTACTAGGCACTGGTGAGGCCACACATTGAATACTGTGTCCTGTTTTGGGCCATCACTACAAGAAGGACATGGAAATGCTGGAGGATGTCCAAAGAAGGGCAATGAAGCTGGTGAGGGATCTAGAGCACAAGTCCTGCGAGGAGTGGCTGCAGGAACTGGGGTAGTTTAGCCTGGAGGAGGGGAGACTGTATCACTCTCTGCAACTACCTGAAAGGAGGCTGTAGAGAGGTGGAGATCGGTTTCTTCTCCCATGACACAAGTGATAGGTCAAGAC
This sequence comes from Buceros rhinoceros silvestris, assembly GCF_000710305.1. Taxonomy (NCBI): domain Eukaryota; kingdom Metazoa; phylum Chordata; class Aves; order Bucerotiformes; family Bucerotidae; genus Buceros; species Buceros rhinoceros. The sequence continues at coordinate 51,479 of NW_010411028.1, read as the reverse complement.
CAAATGGCTTCAAGTTGTGCCAGGGGAGTTTTAGTTTGGACATTAGGAAAAACTTCTTCACTGAAAGGGTTGTCAAGCACTGGAACAAGTTGCCCAGGGATGTGGTGGAGTCACCATTCCTGGAGGTACTTAAAAGATGCGCAGATGTGGCACTTAGGGACATGGTTTAGTGGTGGACATGGCAGTATTACGTTTACGGTTGGACTTAATGATCTTAAAAGTCTTTTCCAACCTGAATTATTCTGATTCTAATGGTCTATAAATATCAGACGAGATTTTTATTTTAATTTGTATTGTGGGTTTGATGACACATACTGAAGAAGGTGTAGAATAGGGCATGGGGTTTACACCTATATGAATGAAAAATTGCAAAGAATTTGGAGCATGGATTGGTTGGTTGTTTTTACTTTAGGTCACTAGGAAAGTTTTAAAGATTTTATTGAGTCAACTTTCATTACCTTTCAAACAAAATTCATTAGTTAATTTATATAGTGATTAAACATCTTCCATGCTTTTCTAAATTATTCTTAATTATAAAGGATATTTCCATGGTTACAATTTATATCTTAATTTCATAGTAGATTTCTTTCCACTTTTTCAGCTCATTCCATTTATTGACTTCTTTGTTATTTGTACTACAAATAAACTTCAGGGGCACTTATCTCTTGCAGATTTTGCGAGGGGAGAAAAATGTATTAAGACAGAGATAAAAGTGGTTCGTATGCTGCTGGTTCAATTACTAGGGAATATCATTTAGACTTCTCTTTTTAATAGAGATACAGGCCTTTGAAGAGAGTCCATAAGAAAATAAGCTGAAGAATCAATTAGATTCTCCTAGAACTGGATAAAGTACAATAAGCACCATTTAAAATGTGCAATGATTTTTAACTATCAGTCATAATTTTTACTAGGTTCATGAAACACAGATAAGTCACGGCGGCATTTAAAACACTTATAAACAAACATAATGCTTAGAGAAGCCCATTAATATTTTAATTAAAGTTGAAAATATTGTTAATTTCTTTTTATTATGCTTATTTCTTCACAGAGGGCAGACTTTGTGGCTGTTGCTTTTTTCTGTGTATCACTTCAAATCCTTTTCATGCCTCAGCTATATAAAGTCACTTGTACTAGTCTTCCTTGAGATACTTAACTACACTTATCATAGAACTGTTCCGATTTGTTTTGTTTCTTTGTAGCAGAGATGAACTAATATACTTTTTAAGAATGTGGAATAGATTACATTCTTTTCCTTGGCATTCAATACACACGCATATATATCTGTTATACACGTGTTTTGTTACATGCATTTGGAAATGCCACTTCAGTTCTTAACATTAAGTGATCAACTTTAGCAGTAGCATTTAAAAAACAAACATTTCCCCTTCAGAGTTCTCACATAGGGAAATTTCCCTTACCCCATAGGACAAACAATGTACAATACCAGAAAAAGGTTATGTTAACATGCTATGCTTATTTTTTTTTCCCCCTAAAGCTACAGTCCTGTTAGTTCATATGTCCAATGCCACACCACCGTTTCTTTCAGGGCTAATGCTCAAGATGTGGGTTTGGGTGTCAATAAATAGCATCCATAAATCTGCTTTTCTCTTGACCAGTTGGGGACAAAGGAACACAGAGGCTTTGGGCATATTCTGGGTATGTCACAGGAACCAGCCTAAGCCCTGTTACTTTCTCCCAACTTTACATATTCATGTCTTTCAGTAGCCCTTGTAAACAAGTAACAGATACAACCTCTCTATGGGAGGTTTTGGTATCATATGCTCTAGGAAGACAATTCTTTCTGAGCAGGCAGATAATAAGGTAAAACTTTAACATTATGACCCAAGGCCTTTTCAGATGGCATTCTCATGGCTATTCTCAGTCTCATGGTAAAGAAACATACATATTTAGAAGAGCATTGGATACGAGAATAAACTGTATACATGCAATAGTTTCAACCTGGTGAGAACATATTGGATTTAGCAGGGAGGTATAAACCAGTCTGTACATCTGCAGTGAGTAAATGATTGAAATCCATCAGAGCTGACAGGAATGTAGAGGACAATAACCTACATGCTCTGTTGCTTTGGGGCATTCCTTGAATATTTTGCATATACAGTATGCCTAGAATGTCTTTGCATTGTCATTATGTGTAGGTTTTGTATGTGTGGTGAATTTATCACAAACTTCATCTTTGAAAATTTTTAGCTTAATGAAAGCCTCAATTGGGACTTAACAGGAAAACAAAACAAAACAATCCCCCCTAGAAGAAATAGAGTGGTGAGCTTGATAAATTAGCTTTAGAAGTTTCTAAAAGATTAATTTTTTTATCCATATTTAACATTCACACAGTTGGTCTTATATTAGTGAGCCTGACTTTTAGAATACTGCTGTATAAACTATTCTAGCACAATCACAAAGGAATCTCAGTAAAATTGTACAGTACTTATTTAAAAAAATATATATCTGAAAAAATTGACTGTATCTGTCAAATTATTCAGGTTGTCCTTAAGTGTGACACTTGTTAGAAATGACCTGGCGGCCCACTTGTGAATAACACATTTATTCTAAGTTGTGTACAAAACAGTTACAGCCTGCCCCATCTTTATTATTACATAGTCATAGCAAACTAGCTCTATGGTTACTTATTTGCTACGTTTGCATACACTAAATTCAGCTTTTGACAGTCCCTGCTGTTCAATAGCACAATGCTGAATTAGTCAAGAATGATGAGGAAAAAGGGATGCCAAACTTCTAATAGTGCTCAGTCACTGTTAAATGATAGTTTATGACCGTTCTCATACTTGACTAAAAAGTACACTTTGAAAACAATTTCACATCATTCATCCTAGTCTGAAAATGGAATTATTAATAGTTTTTTCTTGCCTTCTGAATACCAAAGGCTTCCCAGAGAAGTTGTGGGTTTTCCTTCTCTGGAGATACTCAAAAGCCACCTGGATGCAATCTTGTGCAGCTTCCTCTAGATGAACATGCTGTAACAGAGAGGTTGAACTAGATGACCTCCAGAGGTCCCTTCCTGTGGGTGTGACCCCGGCAAGTCTGGGAAGAAGCTGAATTAGCTTTCTGTCAGTCAGCAGCAGGAGGTGTGTCATTTAGGAGGAGACAGAGAGGCTGTGTCAATGGGTGATTGGAGAGCCAGCTCATCTCTGGGCAGGAGAGTGAACTTGAAACCAATCCAAGTAAGGCACGTAAAAAAACACTGCACTGGAAAAGTATAAAGCAATGTGATAAGAGAGAAACTACACACTTTCTGCACTTTTCTTTCCAATGAAGGCTTTGTGAGCACACAACCTATTGTCGCGTTGTCCGTCTCGACGGATCGCGACACATTCCAACACCTACCATTCTGTGATTCCATGAAAACCACCTGGTGCTACCAGTTTATCAATTTGTTGCTTAGACAGCAGTACTGAAATGAGTTATATCCTCCAATATATCTGCGGAATGGTACTAAGGAAACACAGCTTAAGTTGCGATTTCTCTGTTTTCCCCTTACTGCTTAGCCTTAAAGACTAAAGTTCTTAAGAAAGGTGTAGACTGAGTCTTCACTGTAATCACCAAATTGCAAAATTGTGTAGTTCCAGAGGCCAAATCAATCTAGCCGTAACTAGGATATGTCCAAGCTCGATCTAGAAATCAGATCCTAGATGTTTATTTCATAGCATGAAATGACTGTCTGAGGTCAAAAGGGTTTTGTAGACATAGCTATCATTAAACTACCTTAGTTTCTAGCACAGCAACAGTATTTATTGGTTTGTCTTAATTTTCCTCTTTATTCGTTCTGTAATACATTTATGAGACCTTTTCCTCTTTCAAGCAGCTGCATCTTGTTTTAGGTTATTTCCAAGTCAAAAAGTAAAGCAGTCTGATCTTTAAACTATTTTCTAGCCAGCAAGGAGTAAAGGGGAAACAATCAGTTTTATTCTAGCTTGGCCAAAGACAATGGACAAAACCAGTGTGCATATTTTTGGACAGAGCATCAATGGTGTTCTCAGAATTGCATGCATACTAGCATATTATGATTTTGTGTCAACTGGGATGTGTGATCTGAAGTTTTTGAAGACAAATGAGGAATTCTTATTGTTTATGATGGCTTTTAAATTGCTTACATTTCCAGTTACATATGCGATTACATCATAAAAAGACCACCTCCCTTCTCCTGAGCCCTGAAAGGAAAGTAAAGCAGATTTCTCCAAGGTAAAAAAACCCCTATAACTGATAACTTTCCAGAGCAAAGCTTTGCAGCTGATACCTTCCTCTTTAACAGAGCTTCATATGACCTTTGAGAGTAGAGAACTTATAGGTTAAATTCTATTTTATTTCTTCCTCCTTGAGCTTTTACTCCCAGATTAATTTTCCCTGTATTGACAGGGTTTGAAAGCCATCATATTGAATAGGCTGTAGCATGACATTTAAGCAACACCCCATACTCTTTATCTCCCCTAAATCTAGGTGATTGCATAATGAACAGGCACTCTAAATCATCCTTCTTCACATTTCTCATGTGTTCATGTAATGCCCTCCTTCTCTTTATGGGTTCATATAAAACTGAGCAATATACTGACAAAGGAGTACACCAGTGGGTCTCAAACTTTTTGTTTTGCTGAAGTCATAAGTGAACATTTCTTTTATTGTCTTGCAGTGAGGCTCTTTAATTGACAAAATGCAAGCTATGTGATTCAAACATCTTATGTTCCTTAAATTAAGGTAATCCAAGGAAGAATATTCATCAGATAAAATATTTGCTTTAAACACTCTGGGACTTGATTGCTTTTGGTTTGGTCTTAATGTCACATAAGAAAATCAACTGTAGTTCACTCTACTACTGTTTTGGAAAACCCTGAATTTGATACTGATTTCCATGCACAATAATTCATTATAGTTCTTTTAATGTGGGCTTTTCCTGATGCGGTCAAAACCTTGATTGCTATATGTGCAATACCTATCTATTAAGGTAGGAACTAACATCTTGAAATACTTAGACTGGATTTATATACTGTTAGCTTTTCAACTTCCTCTTTATTACTGTTTTCTTGTAAAGTGTTGAATGTCTGCAAATTTATAGTGGATTATAATAAAACTGAAGAGGATACTGGACTAGGAAAACTAGTAACAGCATTTTCTAAATGTTAATATGTGTTGTGAGTTAACCCCAATAGACAGCTAAGCCCCACACATCACCTTGCTCATTTCCCCTGCAGAAGGAGGACGGGGAGAACTGGAAGAGTAAAAGTCAGAAAACTTATGGGTTGAGACAAAGGCAGTTTAATAAGTAAAGCAAAAGCCATGTGCACAAGCAAAGCAAAACAAAGCATTAATTCACTGCTTCTCATCAGCAGGCAGATGTTCAGCCATTTCTAGGAAAGCAGGGCTCCATCATGCATAACGGTTACTTGGGAAGACAAATGTGGACGTCCCCCACCCCACCCCTTCCTCCTTCTTTCCCCTAGCTTTTATTGCTGGGCACAATGTCATATGGTATGTGATATCTCTTTGGTCAGTTGGGGTCATCTGTCTCAGCTACTTCCCCTCCTAACTTATTGAATACCCCCAGGCTACTTACTGGTAGGGCAGCATGAGAAACAGAAAAGGCCTTGATGCTGTGTAAGCACTCTTCAGCCACACATAAAACATTGATGTGTCATCAACAGTGTTTTGGTAACACATCTAAAACAGTACCATATAAGCTACTAGGAAGAAAATGAATTCTATCCCAGCCAAAATCAGCACAATCTAGTACAGGATACTGTATCTAATGTCTTGCAAAATATCCCAAAAGTCTCTACCAAAGATGCCTGGAAAATTGCATCCAGAATTGGGCAACACAGCTGGTGACAGCTGGAAAGAATGTCCTCTGAGGTGTGGCTAAAGAGGGTTTATCTAATTTGGAGAAAAGGAGATGGAGGCATTGTTCTCATTGCTCCTACAGATCTCTTGTCCCTGGTATCCAGTGTCAGGACATGTGGGAATTGTTCAAAGCTGCATTCAGGGGAGTTTCAGACTAGATATTGGGAAACATTTCTTTCTTAGAGGGTCGTCAAACATTTGAACATGCTTTCTAGAGAGATGATCGATGCCTCATGCCTGTCAGTGTTTAACAGGCATTTGGACAATGCCCTTAACAACATGTTTTAACTTTTGGTCAGCCCTGAATTGCTCAGGCAGCTGGATTAGATGACTGTTGTAGGTCCCTTCCAGCTGCAACTATTCTATTTTGTTCTGTTCCATTCTATTCTGTTACTTCACTTTTTAGAAATGGGACCATTTACTTTCTCATACAATGTTCAATTATTATTTATCTGTATTATAGGAGCACTCGTTTCTATTGTGAAACAAGTGTCCAGTAAATGAGCTTTAATCGAGTTCTGAGATAACCAAATATTCTCCTCATGGAACACACAATCTCTCTAAATGATGTTAAACTATAATTATACCTCTGCAGTTAAGCAAAATTTTTACTAGTTAGCTAGTAAGGAAAAAATGGAAATATTGTTCTTAAAATATAAGATGTAAAGAAGATCACAGACTAGTCACTGCTTAGTTCAAAGTTTTATATATTTATTGCTTCAATCCCATGATATATGTTTTGTAAAATTTAACTTTCTTCTGCATTCAAGGGTTGATTGTATCAGGAACAGAAAGCAAAAATGTATAGCACCTGTGAAAATCACAGCTACAAACTCTCTGTTCCATGTGCCACCAGAGTCAATGGTAGTAAGCTTTCTCATGATTTAACCAAGCTTTGGGTCGTGTTTTATTTAGAGATTCATGAAGATGGGTTATCAGTCTTTCAAGAAAGTTGCATCTACCTGCTTTCACATGTCTTTGGGAGAAGTAACATCTCTTCCATCCCCTGATTCTTTGTCGTCACTATCTCATGCATTGTCCTCCCTTCGGCGACTCATCATCCCGCTTTCTGACTCATTTCTCTCTAGGTTCCCAAACAGACTCCTTGCTGGTCCTGGCTTTTGATACATCCATCTCTGTAGTAGTTCACTAATTTCAGCTTTTGTCTCCCTAGTCATTTGAATCAGTTCCCTCTAAAACAGCCTGAGTTCTCTTTAATGGACAATAAAGCAAAGATGAGTCTGTCTCCTGGGTGTCAGTTTCAGCTCCACAGGCCCTGCAACAGAAGAGCATACAGAAGAAGTATGCTCACTTCTTCCTGTTGCTTGGGACTGGAGTGTGTAGAGCTACATGACTAGTTCATAAACCACTTGGTCTGTACTATCAGCTGGAAAAACAGGACTGCTCAGAAAAGAGAGAATTTGCAGTAATTCTTAGTTTCTCAACTCATGCAAGTCTCCAAGGTTTCCAAATATATGTATTTTTAATAAATGTGGCTGATTTCAGATGAGGTGATGTCAAGTTCAAAGGCTAACCTGCAGTTCATATAACAAAACAAAACAAAAAGGTATTTTCTCAAATGGAGTTTTTTCACTATTCATCAATCTTCACTCCCATCCCACTGCCCCAACCTTCTCCTTGAAAACAAACATGAATTCTGACAGACTGCTAACAGAGTTGAATGCATTCCTTTTCTTCCCAGACCTATGACCCACCCCTCTATTCTACCCCCTCAGAATTACCTTAGACAATATGAACAGAATGACTGAAAACTGGCAGTCATTAGCAATGCAGATAAAACTCTGTAATGAAAAACATTGGACAACACTAATAGATGGAATTCAAAAATCCAGCTGTGAAGATGTGAATTGTTTTGCTGATTTTAGACATGTATTTGAATTCTTTTATTTGAATATCTGTATGATAATTGCTGCCTTGTGGCCTCATCCCATTCTGTACACTTCTCTTAGGATTTTTTTTTTCCACAGAAATGAAGATGCGTAATTCTTTGTCCAGTTCTGTCAGTTCAAGTTGCTTTAAAAAGCAATTCATGTCAACAAGTTATGTATTTCAAAATACCAGGCCTCTGCCTCACATCATAAGAACTATTCTGGTCACAGACTCTGGTCATAGACTCTTATTGTGTAACTTGTTAAGAAAAAATTGGTGTGTTGATCCAACTTGCTGTGATTGAAATTGAAATACTACTTTAAGAGGTTGAGGAATTAATATGTCCTTAATGAGTTGCAAATGGTAATTATGAACTCTCTTTCTTTGTTTCAGTAGAATATAGGATAAGGAGCAAAACCGAGACTTGGCCTCAAAGCAGCTATGATTAAAGTTCACTGCAAGGAAATAAACTTTCTCTGTTACCTTCTTCAGAGTGATAGTTGTAGCCTTCATTGCATTTAACTGCAGGTCTTTCAAATTCAGTTGACAAAACTGACATAAAATTGACAAAAAGAATACTTTATCTGTACTGAGATGGAAGTAGCTTTTTTTTTCTCCTTGGTCTTTTAGGAAAGACATACTTCATGCTAAACCATCTCATAAATTCACTTTGCCCTATTCATCTTTTGCTATAATATTTTACGGGAAGTGACACTCAAAGAGTCATATCTTATCTTCCAGCATAGATGAATTAGCTCAGACTGTACACTGAGCAGTTAATTTATAAAGGACTGCCTGTATTGCTGGAGAAAGTTGACTATCATCTAGTAGGAGCTATGTTGCTAGTATTAACCAGTATATGATGAAATGTCTCATATTCTTAGCACATTAAGTTTCAGGTACCATTCAACCTAATTCTCCTTTTTCCTAACAGTTATAAGGATGTGTATAGGCCTTCAAGGTATAGCTGTCAATTTTCTTAGATGTACAATGCATGGAGGAAAGAGATTGGATTGACTTGACTGAGATTTTCAGTCATTTGTGCCATTTAGAGAAAGGATGCTGTGGTGGCTGATGGGTCTAAGTCAGAAGGAACAATAAGAACAATCTGTGAATTTTGTGTACATAATTAGGAAGAGCCATTATATGTTGGGGTTTTATTCTGCCTTGCAGAATAGAAATGCGACATTATTTTTACTTGAGTGGCTTCTACTATATTTTGTTTCCTATTTATAATCTAAACCCTGTAAACTGAAATAAACTGAGGTAATGTCTGAAGCTTTGCCTGCTCAAGTGTGTGTGTGAGGGTTAAAATATAATCTTGTCCATGCTCTACATATATTACATGTATATATATATATGTATTTTAAAACTGAGTAAAATAGTCATATTAATCTTAAACTATTTCATAATTTTTTAAAGTGGGAATAGTTGTTTTCATATATTAATAAAAAAAAATCATT
>NW_010411028.1:38689-42172 GCF_000710305.1 Buceros rhinoceros silvestris | reverse complement strand
AAAGAGTTACTGTTTAAGATTCTGAATAGTCAAGGAATAGCACAATTGCCAGAATGAGAAGTTGAAAAGGGACATACAGAAATGGGTTCCAACAGAAATTCATGCTAAATTTGGTCAATCTTACTTATCAACAGAGTAGGTTCACACCTTTGCCATAAACCCAGTAACACTTGTATTGCTTTTTAGTATGTCTCTAACATATATATTTTTTCAAGGAAAAACTGCCGTGTTTTTTAGCTTAAATTTTTAAAGTTAGAGGAATAGATACTCTACAGGGTGTAGTATTATTTCAATTTAGCTGTGTAAGAGTGTTTATTTGGCATGCTAGGACACATAAGGCAAGTACCTCGTCAAATGCTTGTAAGAAGGTTTTATTACATGTCAATTTCTTACAAGTCCTTTTAACTCCTAAATCTAGTAGGCATCTGATACTTGCATTTCTTATTGGATCATTATTGCCCTTCACCTCTCACAGTCTTCCCTACCCACTCATGCACTTGGTGTTATCTAGGGTTTGCTCACAGCCTGCAGTGTTATTAAAAGCCAGGATGTGTAACTCGAGACTGAGAACAGGCTATATTTTTTTCACTACAAGAAATACGAAATCATTTAATAACTGATGTTATAATTTTCTACCCAAGTGTTCTGATTTTCATGCAGGAAAAAAAATGGTTATTGCATTCTGTAACTGAATACAATTCATTATTGGCCAATGGGAAACCTATCTACTACAGAGCAACATATTTTTTATTGTATTTTTTAGCCAAACTATTTAATGACAGTATCAGACTATTTTGAGGATAATGTCATGTGACATTTATACTAAATAGTCTGTAGAAATTAATTTTTAGGCAGTACACACATTCTGAATGCCCCAATAGAAGAAACATTGTTTGGTTTCGGAATAAATTAAAACTAGCACACTATCCTAATCAAACTACTTCAATATTGACCTTCAATAGTAATATTAGCTGATCAGATCATTGAGACTGTAGGTTACTGCATGGTCTAAATGAAGGGAAAGAAAAATTTTCAGTGCAAGGTGCCATCCTTGTTTCAGTCTCTGAATACTGCAGAGAACTCTGGAAATGCACCTGCCAATGTTACATAATTTATGTCAGCCTGAACCTACATTGAGCAAATGTGTGCCAAGGTCCTTTCCGTCATTAAGCAACTCTCCATGCAGCTGTTGGCAGAGCAGTGTATGAGGTACTGCCCCTGATTTTGAAGAAGCCAGCTCAGGAATGAGAAGCTCGGTGGTCATGGTGCAGAGAGTCTGAGGTTAAATTACTCAGGGCGTACATACATGCAGCCACGCCTGAAGCGATTCTAGTAATCAAGCCAGCTGGTTTACAGTGAGCTCTGGTATCTCTGTGCTACAGTTAAAATTGCAATGTGAGGCCATTAAGCTATGACAAGCTGATCATTAAGGCACTGCATTAAAGTCTGATGAGTTTTCATTTCCTTTTTTTTGCATGATACTACTTGGAACCAGCTGAAAATGAAGACCAACGTATGTGAAATTTTTAAAGAAATACATGAAAAAAAAAACCAAAACAAACCCAAAACAAACCCCCATCAAGTTTTACACAACTCTAATACTACTTGTAAATTGTCCAGGTTTGAGTTGGAACATAACTAATTCTGTTCAGTGATTTCAAGTCTCTGCTCAGGGACGGCACTTTCTGAAGTGTAAAGAAATACATGAAAAAAAAAACCAAAACAAACCCAAAACAAACCCCCATCAAGTTTTACACAACTCTAATACTACTTGTAAATTGTCCAGGTTTGAGTTGGAACATAACTAATTCTGTTCAGTGATTTCAAGTCTCTGCTCAGTGACGGCACTTTCTGAAGTGTTTGCAGTTACTGCCAGGGACTGGGATGCAGAAAGGCTCTGGCTTGTACTTGCTCCTGTGCAGACCAAGGTCACTGCTAAATCCTGTGTGTGTGCCACGGTGGGGGTGCAGTGAGTGAGAGGCTGCACCTGCGGGGAGGAGACAACAGGACAGGTGACCCTACACTGACCAGCAAGGTGTTCCACCCCATAGACATCATATTCTGTATAAAGCTGGAGGGATAACAAGGGTCAATCTCTCCTCTTCAGTGGCCAGTGTCTAAGGAGGGTTCTGACTGTTCCTCCTTCAGTCCCAATCCATACATTCCTGAATCCAGTTCCAGAATCCAGCTACTGCAGCTGGTTTCCACCTGCTGCTGAGCCCAGTCTGGGCCTTCCCCAGTGCCTGCCCACAGCATCAGTGGTGGGATTGCTGTCAGGGGAGTTGAGTTTAGTATTGGTATTGTATATATTTCATTTTAATGTTTTTATTTACATTAAAACATTTTTAGTTTTCTTTTCCAATTCATAAGTCTTCCTCCTTTATTTCCTTTTCTTTTCCGCTTTGGGAAGTGGGAGGAGTTAATAGAGAGCATCTGACATTTTCCCAGTGGCTGGCCCAGCCTTAACCCATAACAGAAATTATCTTTTTTTTTTCTTTGCAAGTCTTCTGAGAGACTTTACAAGCATGCATTCATATTTAATTGAAAATTTCAGTCCTATTATTTATTGCATCATTTCCCATTCCCATTACTCGTACAGTTTCTCCTTTGCTGAAGAAGGTAATTTTTTCTGAGTAGTTTAAAACCATACAGATAAAAGACTGGTTTTATTTCAAGGATGTAAAAGTTAGTTTGTAGATGCTCAGAAAGATAGGAAGGGGAATGACTTTTTTAAAATGGGATGAAGAAAAATGGAGATGTATTGCTTATGTGTTGCTGCTATAGTAAACATTACAGCCTGTTTACTGTATCTTTTTTTACTGTAGCTTTTTGTGTATTATCTGCATTTGACTTTTAATTCTTTGATGGTATTTTCTAGTGTTGAGTGGCTGCTTTTTAGTTATGCTTGTCTCAGATCTGTAAAATAGCTTGAAGATAGTTACTCTAATTTTAAAACTGATCAAAGGTATTATAGCCCTGATGTTAAATATCACTTTTCAGTACTGGAAATGATGTTAATAATGTTTTCTTTATGCTTGTTTTGGGGCTGTTTCATCATGTTACAGTTGAGTAAAATGCACTTAAAACTTTCCCCATTTGCAGAGAAATTTCCACTTTTTTTGTTATGCTCAGCTAGAAGATGACTTTGCATTATCTGGCTATATAAACAACTTGGTATACTATCCTTTTGTATCTTATTAACTGCTGTCCTGCTTGATGTGTATATTACCAGGCTGATTCCATTGGTGACAGCCATGGTGACCACTCATTATTTTCTTTGGTTGATGTCTGCTGTATTTAGAAAGAAAAAGGATTTATTCTTTAGATGGCTCTAAGATACATTTCTGCAAGGGTTTCAGTTGATGCAGTTCTGCTGTTGATTCCGATGCAGTGTACATGAAAAGAGGGATGTTTTTTGTTTTCCAACGTTTTTGGTTTTTCTCTTTAACTGCAATCACCTGCTCATAAGTAAGTCTGAGGGAA
>NW_010411028.1:15639-38591 GCF_000710305.1 Buceros rhinoceros silvestris | reverse complement strand
GAAAGAGTTATGTAATTTTGTGATAGTAATTACTGGAATTAACCTTGTTGCTGAAGTTTGTTTATCCATTTATTTATCTATTTATTTTCTTTATCCTTTTCTTTATTACTACATTGCATAGAATATAACAGGTTTTCTTTCATAGTTCCACAGAATTTTGGGGAGTTTTTTTGGTTTTGTCTTTTGTTTTTTAAATGAATGGGAATTATTGGCTTTGGAGTCTGTAATAGACAATTCAGACTAGTAACTGCCCAGCCAAGTAGCCTGATTTTTAGGCAGAGGTTTATCATAAGCTTTTCATTGATGAATTTGCCAACTGCATGTTCACAGACTAATATTTTATATTTGGTGGTGATCACAGTTAACAAGAAAGAGTGATTTTCCACACAAATGTTATTTGGAAATACTTATTAAAGATGCACTCATATTTTAACAAGAGTTGCCTTTAAATATTTGGCAGTGACATTAGATACAGTTGAATAAACAATGTCGGAAGCAATTAAACTACGGTGTCTGAATGCAAATATCTGTCCTACCTCCTCTCAGTCAGCTGTTTTTTCTAGGCTGTTTTTTTCTTTGTTGGTTGTACAGAATCTCTTCTACCTTTGGACATGTTTTTTTCACTCTTCTTTAAAGTTTATCTGCCCTGCTACATTCTTTTGAGGTAGGGAAGAGAATATCAAAATTGCTCACAGTTTAAGGGTGGCAGCCACCAAGAACTTAAAGTCTGTAATGATGTTCTATCTCTTACAAAGTTCCTTCCGAACTATCCCTAAAAACTGATTCGCTTCTTAGACTGCTTCTGGATTCTGAACTGATTGAAGTTTCTTTATTTGTCATACTCTAAAGCATTTTCCCTGAATGTCAAGGGCTAGCTCAGGGAACATAATTTTATGTCAGGGTAGCACAGTTTGGTTTTTTGGTCTGAAAGCATTTATGTATGCTTTACATTTATGTATGTTTACATTTATGTATGTTATATGTAGTTTTCTACTGAATGCTGTAAAAGTCCTCGGCAATTCTTCACAGTTGTCTTTTTTTTTTTTTTTTTTTTTTTTTTTTGTACTATTCTGAACTACTTTACCTCATCAGCGAATGTTGTGATCCCAATCTTCTTTCTCATTTCTTTACCAGTCTATTTTCAAGAGAACTGATCCTAGCACAAAGCTCCATGTAATCCCACTGGTGACAACCTCCACTGTGAAAACATATATAGTTTACTCTTTCTCTCTTTTCACCAATTATTTATCCATGCAAGATCCTTTCATCTTATGCCATAGGCGCTTTTCCTCCTGAAGAGCCCTCAGTAAAAGTTTTCAACTAAAGCCACTTATAAATTCAGGCTGCCTCAAATATTTTGATCTGTATTATTCATAGGCTTGCTGAAATTTTTAGAGAAATACAGTGATTCTGTGACTCATTATTTGCCTTTTAAAAGAAACTCGTGGTGTCTTCCCTAATGTATCATATTTAGTCAGCTGAACAGATTTCTGTACTTTATTTATAACTTTAATTATGATTTGTCCACTGTGAATGTCAGGCTTAAAAATGCTATAGTTTCTTGAGTCTCCTTGGCTATTTTCCAGTTCTCTGCTGTGAAAGCAGTTTCAGGAAAGAGGTTAGTAGTTTAGCTATTTCATTTTTTAGGTCCCTAGGTGATTACTACCTGGTCTTGGCAGTTTGTTTCTTTTCTTTTTATTGATTTCTTCCACAACCTCTTGTGACATCACTTCATCTCCTTTTCTGCCCCTGCACGTAAGGAAAGGCTCAACAAGAACAAATACCGAAAACTGTCTTTCTGGTGTGATGTCTCTTCTTAGCAACTTTTATACTGGGATCTTTTACTCTTCTTCCAGACTCTGGTATGTTTCCTTAGTAATTAGACATCATTATTCCCACCTGGAAACTACAAAACGTGAGCTGCTCAGTAATAGAGAAAACTTTTAAAGGCCTCTGATATTTTATTCTGGAAGTGTCTAAGGACCCAGTAAGGCTCTATCAACCACATTTACCTTTAATTTCTCCACTATCACATAGTTACTTTAGTGTTACTGATTTAAGGGAGAAAATTAAATTTCTATGTGGAGATATAAGATCAGGCATGCAAAATAATTCTCTTACATGCTAGTAGTTTCTACTATTAGAAACATATACTCTATAGGAAAAAATCTGCTAATGACAGGCAATTTAATTTTTATGACCATGAAGACTCCTTGAAAGAGACAAGATCAACATGACAATGTGGAGTTAAAGAACCTTTGTCAACAGGACAACTAACCTGCTGAGGAGGTCTTTGAACTGGGAATGGTAGGGGGAGGAGAAGACAATCCAATCCAAATTCACGTAAGAAAATGTTGAACCAGGTTGGCAAAAAGAAGTATGTGGGCTGATGTGGATAAGCAACGCTTCATCATTACTGTAACAGGACTGAAGGAAGCCCACATTAAGTATTTGCATATATATGGGGAAGTGCCCCCGGGAGAGTATTATGGAGGAAACTCTCTTTCTGGGAATTCAGCTTGACTGGATCCCTCTCTGAAGTGCCTGTAAACTCACGCATGCAGTATGGGGGAAGAAAAAGGAGAAAAGCCTGTTAACTGCACATAGACCTCCTCCAGCTCCTCAGGCCTGAGATCTCACTGGGATCACAAAGGCACACACAATTGTAATATTGCAAGAAGAGTCACTAGGAAGGGCAGGCTGGGAAGACAAGAAGTTGCCCTGTATGTGAGAGAGCAGCAAGAATGCATGGGGCCCTGCCTAGGAGCAGTGATGAGTCAGCAGAGAGCCAATTAGGCAATATTAGGGTGCAGCTAATGTGGGGAGTGCTGTGGTGGTGGACTATGGACTACCTGATCAAGACATAGATTAGGCTTTCTTCAAACAACTTGAAGAGGCCTCATCTGTAGGCCCTGCAACTCATAGGGGACATGAATAACTGGTATCTGCTGGAAGGGCAAACATGCAGAGCACAAACAATCGGTGAGGTTTCTGAACTTCATTGATAATAACTTCCTGAATAAGCAGATGATGAAGAAAGCCAATCTATTGGACCTGATACTTACAAACAAGGAAGGACTGGTCAGAGATGCGAATGTTGGGGGCAGCCTCAGCCTCAGTGACCATGAGTTCATCAAGCCCACGGATATGATGATCCTCATGCAGAAGATGCTGAACATGAGCCAGAAATGTGCTCTTTTCAGCCTTCTCCTGGGCTACATTAGGAAGGACATTGCCCATTGCCAGTACATCAAGGGAGGTGATCTTATCTATTCGCACTAGTGAGGACACACCTCGAGTGCTCCAAGAGACATAGACTTAAGGGAATGAGTGCGGTGAAGGGCCATTAATGTGATTGACAGAAGGATCTAATATATAACATGAGGTTGAGAAATCTGGATCTCTTTAGCCTGGAGAAGAGAAGGCTCAGGGGGAATCTTACCAGGTGTACAAAGATACAGCCATGGTTTTCTCAGTGCTGCCCAGCGACAGGACAGGAGGCAATGGGCACAAGTTGAAATAAAGGAAATTCCAGTAAACATAAGAAAAACCCAAACTGGTCAAACACTGTCACAGCTTGCTCAGGAAGGTTTTGGAAACTACATTTTGACCTGTGTCATAGGGGACTCATGTTTGATACTGTAATTTGAACATTCTAAGCAATGTTATAGTTTTGGGCAAAAAAATTCAACCTAGCATTTTCATGCATGTAGTTTATTTTGGTGGGGAATAACAGATTCTAATGTTATTTTCTGCCTTTGGGAAATCCGAAATTTAGGTTTGAATATTTATTTAAGGTTTATTTAAACAACCGAGACTTTTAAATTATTTTTCCTTTCTCTTTCACAGCTCAATGAATCACCATGGACAGTCTGTTTTTCATTTTGCTGTTTTTCCTTTTTTTTTTTTTTTTTCAGAGAAGGAAGGAAGGAAAGTTCCTCTGAGAAGGAAGTGTAAGAGTGGATGAGTAGTGATGAATGATAGATTCTCCTTAAGTGTTGTGCTGTTCTTGAAAGTAAAAGGAATGAGGCAAGGGGACTAATATCAAGTGAAAATAAAATAAAAGCAGATGATAAAACCTGTGGGAAAATGGATATGTTTCATTTTTCAGATGTACAGATTTTTTTCCCTTTTTTTCGATTTGTGCCCATTGCCTCCTTGTCCTGTCACTGGGAAGCACTGAGACATTTGGTCATAAGGTTGCTGGGTTTGGGTTTTCTTTCCTTCCATGGCTGCAGTGTGCTTTGCTATGTAAATGAAGTTTTATGTGTGCTCTCTGCCAATTTACACAAAGTAATTGTATTAAAACATTTGGCTAGTGACAAGTTTGATTGGCATGACAGGAAATGTATGTTCTTTTGCAATCATGCCACTTTTGTACAGTGATATATAATGAATGTCTCTGATGAGATATATCCAACATTCACATCAAAATAAGATTGTGAAATCTTCAGTCATTTATATTTTAAAACATTTCAACCATAAAAATGAAGTGAGGAGTATAATTTTAAACGCTTTAAATTCCAATTGGATTATGGAGTTTCATTTGTTTACCTTAGGAAGTAAGGTGTATTTGCTTTCTTTCTATAGCTTTTTTTAAATAATAGCGGTATGTTAAACTTATTTTCCCATGCAATGGGAACTTTTTGAACTTCTTGATCAGCTAAGCGTCTATAATGATAAAATGGTAGGTGTTAAATGTGTATTAAACGTATAAAGATTAGTGTGTAAGAGTGAATTAGATGAAATTTACAATGCTCTGATGTGGAAAACTATCATCTCATTAATCTGTATTAGAAAATCCTATTTAACATCAAAATAATATTCAGAAAACTTGTGGTTTATTTTACCAATAAAGATCAGGATGTATTAAAGTCTTTGGAGTGAATTTCTAATATTGCCCCCATTTGTCTTTTCTCTCCTCTGGACAGATTCAGCCCTGCTTCATGGTGGTAGAAAAGACGTGAAAGGAAGGGAGGAGAGAAGACACCAGTGAGTTTTCCCTTGGCTCAGGAAGTAGGTGAGAGTGTGTCTGGTATCCAGGGGAATACTTCCTGTATACTTCCTGAGTAATTCCTATATCTTATTTGTGGAGGAAATTCCTTTGTTTCAAGAAATTCTGAAGGCGAAGGGTGCAAACCCACAGATCAAAGTGATCTTCCCTTCTTTATGTCAGTCTAGCTGTTTTTTTCTCAAAGTTTATGTATTCAGATGGACGGGCTGTTGCTTTGGCTGTTATAGTTCAGGACAAACACATTTATTTTTAAAAGTGCCTTAGAAGATATTTGCTGTAACATACATCACAGATTGTTATTCAAGAGTATTTCTTTACAGTTTCAATCCTAAACTGAGTTTTATCTTAATTCTTGAGTTGGATGCCCTTGAGATGTTTTGTAAAAGCTCTGCCAATTTTAATTCCAGAACCACGTAAAAATTGCTTGAGACAAAGTAAGGAAAACCAAAGAACAAACACAAAGAATATAAAAGATAGATGAAATACTTATTCTGAATTATTTTCAAAGTTAAAACATTAAACTGTCATGAGAGTTTATAGTTTCCTGTGATGGTGAAGAAGCTTTAAGTTTGCAAAAGCATATGCAGACATGGTAGTACTTTGCACATAACAAAATCACAGGCATTTGATATTTTTCAAACCTAACAGTACATTGGTACTTATGTACTTATTTGTACTTATGTAGTTTTGCTATCTATGACTGTTGACCGAAGAGTAAGTTCTTTTTGGGATAGTCCATGTAAACAACTAAAGATCTGGAAATTTCTAATTAGATTTGGAATCTAATAATTCAACCTTTAAAAGTTAAGCTAGTGTGTTTACTAGAAAGATTAGCAAGTGACTTGATGGTACTCTGTCAGTACTTCCATGGAGGAAAAAAATCGTTTAAGAGCTTCTCATTCTATCAGGCAAGAACACAGAAAAGCCAGTAACAGAAGCTAATACTAGTTATAGTTAAACAACAATATAAACTGAAAAATAAATATGAGAGCAATGAAGAGATCAATATTTAGTGAGTGATGTATCCTTTTGACTGGCATCTGCTGTGCAGGACAATACTACATAAAGACAATTACATTCTAACACTGTGCCACGGTTTAGGCCCAGCCGGTGACTAAACACCATTTGGCAGCTCTCTCATTCTTCCCCACCCTGCAGTGGAATGGGGAAAAGAAAATACAAGAAAAAGACTCATGGGTGAAGACAAGGACAGCGATGGCTCACTCACAAGTTAAGGTCACAAACAAAAACTGGACTCGTCTTGTGAAAAAAAATCAATTTAATTTGAAGAACAATAAGAATACTGATTTTACAAATAAAATCGGAGTATGATAACGGCAAATATAACCACATCTTAAAAACATCTTACGCCCATCTCTCCCTTCTTCCTGAGCTCAGCTCTAATCCTGATTTCTCTAATTCCTCCCACCAGTGTTACAGGGGAATAGGAAATGCAGATTGCAGTTGGTTCATCACATGTTATTTCTGCTGGTCCTTCCTCCTCAGGGGGAGGACTCCTCACACTCTTCCCCTGCTCCAATGTGGATTCCTTCTCTCCTATGGGAGAGACTCCTCCATGGACTTCTCCAATGTGAGTCCTTCTCACAAGCTCTCCACGAACTGCTCCATTATGGGTCTTTTCCACAAGGAGAAGTCCTCCCAGCAACAGACTGCTCCAGTGCAGGCTTTTCTCAGAGTCAAAGCCTTCTTTGGGCATATCCACCTGCTCCAGTGTGGGGTCTTCCATGGGCTGCAGGTGGGCATCTGCCCCACCATTAATCTCCATCGGCTAAAGGGGGACAGCCTGCTGTCCCACCGCAGGCTGCAAAGGAATCTCTGCTCTGGTGTACCTCCCCCACTCCTCCTTCACTGACCTTGCTGTCTATATAGTTGTTTCTCTCACATCACACTCCTCTCTTGGGCTTCAAACTTATTCAGCAAGTTTTTCCACTCTTAAATACGTTATCACAGATGTGCTGATTGGCTCATCTGTGGCCAGATACGGATCTGACTTAGAGCTGGAGGAGTATCTAGCAGCTTCTCACAGGAGCTGTCCTTGTATCCCCTCCCCTCTTACCAAAACCTTTCCCCCCCTCTTTCCCCCCAACCCTAACAAACACTGATGCACTACATCTGGTATAGTGGAAACAGATTCTAATTCCTTAGGTAGAAATTTGTTTTGGAGCAATCCAAAACTTCTCAAAGAGTTAAAAAGATGTAGAGAAATGGATGAGAATTCATTCATGGCTTGGCTTCGCGAACGAAGATCTGGGAAGGGCTTTTCCCACGCTCACTGCAAGCGATGAGTGCACCCTTCGGGCCTGCGCAGTGGATTTTTTAGGTGAGGCTCAGTGTGCGCAGAACTGGCTCCACCCTTTACACCTGAGGTTCATCTGCCAGGGCCTAGCGAGCTTGGACGGTGACAGCGAAGTCCTCGGGTCGTAGGTTTGGTTAGAGTATCCTTCTCTTAGATGATGGATGCCTTACAAGGCTAAACGAGCTCCATCTGCCCGGGTTTGGAGTCAGAGGCTCCTAGGATGGCTGCCTGAAGGCTAGTGAGCCCATCCTGCCCGTGGACACACTTTGTCCGACCCTTCAGTTGAGACCTGTCTGGCTTGGGAGACCCCACCGGAGGCACATGCCACCACCAGCACAGCTCTCAACCTCACAAGGACACGCAAGCTCCTTCCCCACGGCAAGGGGGTGCCCATGAAAGAGTCGCTGCTCTGCCTCTGGACATCACAGACCCGGGCACGGGGCGGCCGGGGCCTGCCAAGAACGGGAGTCCTGGAGGGTGGATGAGAATACAGCTCAGAATAATACCTAAACAGTCATTCTTCTGCAATCAGTCTGGACCATTATTTTTTTGAAAAACAGTTTTGTGAATATCCATTTAAAAAGAAAAAACGTGTATTTCAGGTATTTGTGCCAAAGGGATTTTTTTAAAAAATTATAATTACAGCAACACAGCAAAAATAAATAAGTCACCGAGGGGTCTTAGGTCACTTTCAAAGGTTATCTTTCTTAAGTTAAAATGTTAGTTGTCATTACTAATTTAGTAAAAAATCTATTAAAAATAATAAACATTCAATATTTTATAGTCGAATCAAGGTCTTATGAACATTGATTATAATTATTGTATTGGATAGTCTCTCAAAGGCATTACTAATAATGTAGCAACAGTTTTTAAAACTCTTTCATATGTACATTTCCCAAAAGCAGACATATTCGCTAAAGTATATTTGTCTACACTCATAAAAAGTCAAATAGCTAGTTTCATCCTAATGATGTAATGTAAACAAATGCTTGCCTGTCTGGTAGCCATGCCAGGAGTATTTTCTGTTGCTTAATAACGCGAAATACTTGGACCTCAAGCAGCGAAAAGAAATTTGACCTTCCTCAGCTGCCATTTGAAACCTACAACCCCCAGTGCACGCTGGTGTCCTCAACACAAAATTTTCCTCAAGATTTCCAGTCCATGGTACCCCCACAGATATGCAATATGCCGACAAATTGAAACTCTCAAGCTACTTTGTAAGCAACAGCCCTACAAAGGATCCTGCGAAGTCACCATTGATGGTAAAATCAGGCTCTGTAGTGTTCTTTGCTGCCTGATCCATAGAGCTTGTTGCCGTGCATGAAAAGGGCAGTGGAGTGTGCTGAGAAAACCATAAATTCAAAGCACTCTTTTGTTGACAGCATTGTGCTGAGGTCTCCTAATCACAAAAGTAATTAGTGAAAGGTCAAAATCTTGTCAGTGAAAGTGCTTTCAATACAAAGGAAGATCTGGCATGGATTAAGAATCAATTAGTCGAAAACAAAACCAAGCGGTGGTGTAACATCCCTACAAAAGAAAGAGTCTTTGAGAAAGATGTCATGCCCAAGATGGCTTGACAGGCAATCCAGGCAAAGGATTTGGAGTCTATAAAGCCAGAAAGAACAATATTGGTGATCTGATTTTACCTCCCACATAGTTCATGATATAGAATCTGCATATACTAATTCCCATTTGAAGCTGAGTGTATTTGAAAGGTGTAAAAGTCCAGTCTGCAGCAATTGAAAATTCGTGACAATCTCTGCCAAATTTGGGACTGTGTTGGAAGAGGTTGACCTAACTGTTTAACTCTGCATTCAGTACTGCTAGATTCATTTGCTAGGTCCCTCTATTGGAAACATGCCACTCCCCTCCTCACCCCCCTTCCCCTCCCCCCATCCCTACACACACACACTTTGGCTTGGACCTGAAGCTGCTCTATGGACTTTATATTTTGACAAGCAGATTTTCTTTTTCCTTCTCTTTTCTGTTTGGCCTCAAACTGAAAGTGGGCTATTTTTATCAATGTGCAAAAGAAGTCAGCAAAATGACACATGTTTGTTATAGTTAATACTGTATGCAATCTTCTTTGATAACATCAACATAGCTAGTCATCTATCCATTAATGCTGGAAATCAAGTTTGAGTGTCAAATGCACCATCTGCTCTCTACTAATTAAAAAATTCTAAACAAGTGCTCACAAACAATTTAAGTGCAGTTTTGTTTACAGGAAATGTTAAAGAATGACACCAAAATGTTGTTTGAAAATATTTTTACTTTGGAGTGTAATCAGTAGATTCTTAGAGATAGGCTTTTACTGTAGAGTGCAGTCAGTATCAAAATATTGTAAAACTAATTGCCTTTAATTAATTCTTTCAAATACTGCATCGGCAGACAAATTTATACACATTTGTCAGAAATTTCAGAAGAAAAAAATACAGATTTTTAAAAAAGAACAGGGATTTATCATCCCTTGAATTCTTCTAGTCTTCACTTACAGGATAAGACTCCCACTCTCCATATTTGTCTTGGATGAACATGCATAGCCAGAATTGCACACCAAATAAACTCTTCTGAAACCTCCAACATTTATGCTAATGCTTCTTGGTCTCTACTGAAAGTAATTTTCCTCATATTATCTTTGTATTTGTCCTTGCAACATTGTCATCCTATGGCCATTTACGGTCAACATTTCTTTGTCATTTTTAACTCAAGAGTTTGTAAATGAAGTTTTGTTGTTAATAAAAAAATTAAGTTTAAACTTGTAGCAGCTTTTTTTTCTTCAGTCCCCAGCAGAAGGGGATGCAAGACATTTTGTGGCTTGACATTTTTCCCAACAGACACAAACAAAGTTAAAAATATATAGCAATGAATTCCAAATAGTGTTGGTTGTTATTGCAGGAACATGGAATTTTACATGAAGTTTTACAGTTAATGCTGTTAAATAAACCAGTATACACAATACCATATATGGTTAGAAGGATACACAGATGGAAAAATACTTGTATATTACACATTTATATGTAGACATATATGTAGAATGAAATGACCCAATAATGCTCGAGATTGGAACTCGAGTGCTTGCTTGGGTAAGAGTAGAGTAAGTAATCAATAAGAGATTATCTGAAGCTGACAGAAAGTTTACTTTGGGAAACTGGCTTTGATTCTTTGGGTGCAAGCTGCTGGACAGGGCCAACTCTGTCCCCTTTGATCACTGAAAGTTTAATGCTCTTTATCTACCTTCCCTGAATAAAGAAACCTGACAAATCCACTGTTCGGAAGAGATGCTGAAGCAGGTAAACAGTATCCCATGGCAGAGCAGCGTGGCTTGGTTACACCCATTGGGTCAGTAGCAAATGTATTATTCATCTACAGGTGTACTGGAGTGGAGCATGGGAGAGACAGTCCTTAGTCAAGGCATGCCAGTCGAGAAACTGCTGTCCTCACTAGGCACTCCTAGCTGCTGCCATCAGCAGCTCCTCAGTGAAGCTCTGGGTTTTGCAGCTCATTTTCCAGAGCAACAATGGTGTGACAGTGGCTTGCTTGTTTCAGTTTCACACTTTCTGTAATTATATCTTTCATTTTACTTTCTGGCTTTGTTTTTTGGGGTGGATTTTTTGTGAGTTTGTGTTTTGGTTTTGGGGGTTTTTTGGTGTCCTGTCATGCTCTGATTATGCCTTTTTGTTTTGTGTAAGCAGCACGATCGATATGTTCATACCAAATCACTACTAAAAATTTTGACTGCAGTAGATAATGGATCTGATCTCAGAGAATTTTCCTTCATAACCTCCTTACTGTCTATCTCCCTTCATTTACATGTCATCTGTTTTGATATCTCCTTATCCACATTTTAATTTGGCTGCTTATTTCCATATTTTTATTCTAAACAATTAGGTTGAATTGTGGTTTCATATCAGAAGCAAACGGTACTGAAATCCAGTTTGAGATTTGCTGTATTTCTTTTGTTCAGGCAATAATTTATGCAAGATATCTAATAGATTATTCTAGCACGTTATACATAAAGACTTCAAGCATTATGTTATGTTTCTTTCTATGTATTTGCACATTATTTTTTTCAAAATATGTTTGACAGTATCTCAGGTCTTCCATTTTTCCTGCTCCCCTTAATTTGTTATTCTTTAGTCATCTGCTGTGACAAGTTGCATTCTTTCCAGATCAATTTGTTTATATTTGTTCTTGAAGCATAAATTCTATGCACTGGATGCAAACTGATAGCTTGACATTAATAGTTCTATTAATACAATTAATGTTTTATTAGTTGGTAACTGAAATGTTCTTCAGCAATTAGCCTCAGTGGTCTTGTCAAAGTTTCTGACTTATTACATCCTAAAACTTAATTCTATATCCTGTTAGATCATCCATGTGTATCGTCACTGGACTATATTAAATGGGTTAAATGAGAAATAAATCTGATAAAAAGATGGAGTAAAATGTCTTACCCCTTGGCTATTTAGAAAGGAGCGTGGAAGATGAGAAAGAAACAATGAATATGTTAGTCAGTTTTTCCTTTGAGTTAAGATTCCCTTTTAATGTTCTGTAACACCTTAAAATATGGCTACTTCATTGATTTAAAATTTAATGTTGCCATAAAATGGCAAGTCATTTTCACTGTATTTACATTACTGTAACCAGGTTTGCTTGTGAACCATACTTAACAGCTACCAAAATTTGTGCGGTTAGATGGGATGTAATAGTAGAATAAAGAAGTGACCAGTGTTAAGTCAGAAAAGCATCCTGGGACAAGTAGATAACCATGGTTTTGTTTAAATATACATAATATACTATATATAGAAAGGCAGATCTCTTATAGTCTGTCTATAGTGCTTTTCTCCCCCTCTTTAATGAATAAACATAAATAAGTAAGTACACACTGTAATTTTTTACAGCTAGTATCTCTTTACATAACTTCATTTAAATCAGGGAGGTGATTTTTCACAAATATTTTGTTATACAGAAAAAGTGATGAGATTTCCAGAAAACTTCATATGTTTGCTTCTTTTCTATGCAATTTATTGCTGAAACATGACATTAACATTAATTTCTTACTGGCACATTTGATATAATGTTATTTTTTTTGTTCATTTGACTTTTGCTAGTCTAAATGTGTTAAAAATCAGTGTTCTGTTGTTCTGTAGAGCAGTGAACTCTCTGCAAAGCTCTAACGTGTTTATTAATGTTGCATTTTTAGTGAGTTTTGGAAAAGCCTCACAAGGTTGTTCAGTTTCTTTGACTGTGTTCTCTAAACTTTTTATATTTAGTGACTGAAAACTCAGAGAGAAAGTAAAATCTATGGGAAGGGTAATAGAAATAAATTACACGTTTAGCAGCTTGCCCTTTCCTAAAGATTTCAGCGAAGATTTTGCATCTAGCCAGAAACGGTTGCTTGGAAATGTCTCCCAATATCATACTCCTATTAATGCTACCTATTCCACCCTTAATAACTCAGTCTTTATTGCTGGTGGCATTTACACCCTTTACAGCCTAATATTGCTGTTCATAATTCTCTTGGCTTTAAAGAACTCCGCGGAATCCTAACACCTTTGCAATTTGGAAGAAAATGATGAATCCCTGAAATGACAGTCAGACCCATGTTGCATGATTCTACTGTTTGGTGAAAAAAAATGTTTAGATGTACTTTTTCATAATGCTTCATCCTTTGGAAACTCATGGACAATATCTATGACTACAATTCACAGAACATCATTATATTTGATTCTTTTAAAAGGTGAAGTGCCCCTGAAATTTCATATAAGATCATTCCTCTTGTGTTAGTTGGAGTATCTGTGAAAATACTAGAACATCTGAACTAAAGAAAATTAACAAGCCTGCATCTTACCCTCTACTTAGCAACACATATTTTTAGATTAACAGTCTTCCTCTGAACAAGACATAATAAATGACCGTTAAAGTCACTCATAATTTTAGTTTGATCCAGGCAATGTCTGACAAAACCAGATTTTATTCATCATGCAAGGTGTATTGTGTACTGTTGTAGCCTGTGATATTCCGATGCTTTAAAGCTGTCAACCTGTCCTTCTGAGCAGGCTTTTAAACTTTCCTGTTGATTCATTTTCACACTTGCTGTATTTTGTTCTCTCCACTTTTTTCTTTTGTTTTTGCTTTTGCATTTTCTCTTTTAAGAGTGTAACAGGTATTTTAGAAAAGACAGTAACTGTGTAATGGTAGTCTGGTTTGGCTGCCTTTTTTTCTGCATTCTGCCTGACTCAAAATAATTTTATTTGAGTTCAGATAAGTACTTGCAAGGAAAACTAACATTTATAAATTTTAGGGGAAAATCACATGCCTCCTAAGAGTACTTTCTCTCTAGATTTCACTATTTGTGGAATAATTCTGAAGGAATTACCAATATTATATTAGGACTCAAAAATCTGAAAGTTTTGATTATATTGTTCCTTTAAGTGAAATGGGGCGGGGCGGGGGGGAAGGGAGGGAAAGGGAAGGGAGGAACATTTAAAGTTGAAATCCTAAAAGAAAGAAAAGTGGCAGCCAACCCTTGTAACTGAATTGAGAATGGAGTTGTCTGTGCCTTTTTTTTTTTGAGGTTTAGGGACTCCTTGTCTTTTGTATTTAAGCACTGTAGTATCCAACAACTTGAGAAGCAAAGCTTAGACTGCTGAAGATATAGTAAGAAGCAGAAATTGTTTGCTAAAACCACTTCCTTTGCAGTGCTTACATAGAAAATGTGAAAACAAGAGGTTCTGGGACCTGTGGCTCCACTCACTGCCCTTTTACTGTTTTTCTAAGGGAAAAGTTGTAGTTGTTGTAAAACAACACTATTCTAATTAGTTAATCTATTGCTTTTTCCTTGTGCTGCAGTCAGGAACTGACCATTCTCAATTGTTTGCTCGATATACAGTCATAAGGCTTCAGAGTAAGTACCGTGAAAGGCAGAAAAAGCTCATCCCAATGAGCTCAATCGCAGCATTAAGTAGTAGATGACAGCCTAAAGTAGTCAAGACCCAAAGAAAAGCCAGGAAGGCTCAGACATTTTGAACTGCACTTTTTTGCTTCAAGTTGAAAAATGGATATCTTTAGGTTGATGCAGTGCTGCAGTTTTTGTTGTTGTTGGTTTTTTTCCTGTGTTTCTTGGTTTTGTTTGTTGGGGTTTTTTTCTTCATATTTTCCCCCAGGCTACAGAATCTGACAGTTTTTAGAGTTGTAATTTTGGTTATGATTTGGTTATGAAATTTTGATGTTGAACAATGTTCAAATGGCAAACTGACTTTTCTGTCCCTCCTTTTAACATCAATGACGTGGAGGAGGTGAAGGAAAAAGTACTGAGGGAATAGTTTGGGCAAATGTTTTATAACTGTTTGGGGTAATAACCTTAAACCAACACCTCAGACTATCAGCTTGGCACTTTTCATAAGCGCTAACAATTGCTACAGCACCTTAAGAGCTGATTATATTTGTAATGTATTAAGGTTTGAGCACCAGAAGACATTACATGCATACAAGTGAAAGTGTTTTAGGTTGTAAATGTTGGAGCCTTTGTCACTAAGTGGTTCCCTTGTAGGATGGAACACTTTGCATCTCCACTGCTCAGCCTAAATTTTACTGCTTATGCGGAGAGCCTTTTCTGATTTTCCTAACTCTAGAATTACTTGGAATATTTCAATAATGCTTCTACAGGAATTTAAAGAGGATTATATATTTAACATATTATGCTCCCTTTTAGTAATTTCCCCCTAGTATTCAGTAATACTCAATGAGGCTTGGATAAACAATTCAAAGGATGGTCTCCAACCAAATTTACTTGTCAGATTTTCATGTATGTTCTCAAGAAGCACAAGGTTCAAGGAGGTGTCAGCAAGTAATAGAAGTCAGGTGCTGGTGATGTCAATACGGACATTAAAACCTGTGTCTAGTGAAACTGTTTTTCTTAAATGAATACAGTAGACAAGAAAACATTAGATCTCTTATCCAAAGGCTAACATACTATGGAGGAGTAATCTGCAGACTGCACAGATACAAACTGTCTGCCTCCTGGTCAGCTATTACGAATTTCAGTGAGGTCAGGGAGAGTTTTCTTGATCTTCCTCATGATTTTCTTAGGCTAGGAACAGTGTATACTTGTTTTTTGTCTGTGTATTGTAGTAACAGAGAAGTCTTCTTTTGTTTCACTGAGAACAAAAACAGGAATAAAGAAACTGAACAGAATAAAAAAAATGTGTTGACAGTGATGTAAAAAACAGAACCGCAGAGAATAAAGAAAAGCTACCAACACCTATAAAAGTGGAAGAAATATGTACATTTTTCATTTACTCACAGGTTATGCCAGACTCAAGGGAACAATAGGAGAAATAAAGTAGTTATTAGCCTATCAAATTATACAGAGATGGAAAAACCTTCAGTAAGGTGTTGACATTTCTGTTTAGCCTAGAGCTGGAGCGGTCTTTGATTATTGGTAAGAATCAAAGAAATGTACAGTAGAAGCTGATGAGCAAGCAGAGTACTGGAAAAGTTAAAATACTTCCACGGTTGACAGTCTACAATATAGTGTAACAGTAAGAAAAATGTGCTTGTTACATTGCTGGACCTTTATCTTAGCGTCCTCACTCCTTTGGTGACCCAGATGAAGTGTTAACAGAACATATAGATCAGCTGGTAAATGTGTGAGAACCAACACTGCATCTATCACTGTCACTGTTAGCAAGTGCAGGAGGAAATGGTGTGGGGGGTGAGGACCAGTCTTGCAGACTAGCACTGAAGAATGGCTGAGGAAACCTTGCCGTGGTGTTTGGGATGTTTGTTCCCCAGCTTCAGAGAGCTTTTCCAATCGAAGGAGTGACACCTAGCTGACTCAGGATACAGACCTTACTGAGCCGTTATCTCTCGGTTTGCCAAAAGCTTGTCCCAAAATGCAGTAACTAGTTATAAAAAAGCTGGGAAGAATTTATTAGAAAAGAGTTTTCTCCTGTGTTCATCAGGTATCAGAATGGGACATTTTCAGAGAGTCTGTGTGTGCCTCAGGACCAGACATCTGACTCAGATGAACCTATTGCTAATAATTGCACCTGTTGTATAGTCAAAAGTTCCAGGGATATTCAGTTTCTTGATAATCGTATGTTCTACATTATTGAAATACATGTTTTTTTGGTAATTGTCAGCAGTAGAAAAGGGTTCAGCTTTATTAATTTTATTAATTCTTTATAGTATAGCTGTAAATAATACTGCTTTTATAAAAAATATTTATTGCATGATGTTATAAAATATATAATATACAACTTTATCAGTGTTTTTTAGTTGCATATAATTTAAAAATATAATCATCATTTATTTTCTTGGCCATAGTAAAAATTGACATTACCTCCTCTAGGACTAATTCTGGTTCTGGCTCTGAAAACTGTATCATTAAAAACACTCCTTCAGAACAATGGCTTATACTCAGATAAAACTCAAACTTACACTGAGATTTTTAAACAGGAAATGCTGGCATCGTAAGACACTTTAATAGTTTTCAATCTTTATTAAATTGACCTGCTTCTGATTCTGATGTAAATGTGAGTTTACTCCTAAACAAGAATATAATAATTGTTGCCATAGGATTTTGTCCCACAAATTCTGCTTGATTGTAAAATACTGGGAGAAGAATACACAGATATAGATAAGTCTGAATATGAGATAATTACCACAGAATTCCTCTGCATGCACATAGCAGCCAGCTAAGAGACACGCTGCTCAGAAAAGCCTTGTCAGGGTTTTGCCCCATATAATTTTATAGATAAGACTAATCTTTTTTACTGACTATGTAGCAAGCCTGCAAAATCTACCTGGTTCAATGAGGTGAATCAAATTGAGAGATATGAAATTCCTGGTTAAAAAAACCAAAAAGGTGAAAATGCAATTAAACCATGGCAGTCACCACAATAGATCTCATTATGCAAGTCACGGTTAGCAGCTGTTATATTTTCAAGATACATAAATAATACTGTATCATTTCTGCTATTCTTCAGTTTAAGAAATGAAAATTTCAGATAGATTTATTTCTTAAAAGTACATCACAGACATCTCCAAGTGCTTGACATAGCAAGAAAAAATGGAAAAGTCACTAATATAAGTAAGTCATTAAATTTGAACGGTCATTTACAATTCTGAATTATGTTCATGAGTATTTTTCAAAATATTCAACCATAATTCCTCATTCTTCAGTCCTGCAGTGAATTGATACTTTTAAACTTCCTTCCCTAAAATGAAGAATTCTCTCTTAAAATATTACATATATCCAGCAAATTAAAGTTAAATAAGTAGTAAATTTCCCTGTAATAAAGGATTATTATTAGTTTGCACTAGTGGATCTGCAGGTTTTCCTGTGGGAATACATTTTATTTACATGCCAAAGCCAAGTGTTCCAGTTTTTCTTGTGTGTTCCAATTGCTTGTCATAGCTAACCCTGGCAGAGCTATGATGTATTTGCACTTACTCTTAGAAGAAATGTTTTCTAATCTTACAGACAGTACTGAAGAGCCCTACTGCACTTTCATTGCTTTCATTTCTTCATTGTAGCTAATACTTTTTGTCTTCCCTCTTACTGAAAAGTGTATTGATCTGACAATGGCAGTAAAAACAAACATTGGTGAGTATTGTGAACATGTAGACAGTCTCTTCAGCTCCAACATAATTCTTCACATTTTTTGCTGTCATTTAATTTACATGCCCTTAAAATAATCTGAGTAGCCAGGCTGAATTCTTTACACCTCAAGGTGCACAGAATAGCAAATGGCATCAACAAACTGCAGTCAACAGGGAAGGCAGAGAGCAGGGAGCTGAGACATAGTGCCGCCCTGCCCGATGTCTCAAGCCAACCTTAGCTAAACTAACATCACAAGTTGTGCCACTAGAGGTCAATCGCAAATATACCTCCAGCCCAGACCAAAAGGAAATCAGAAAAGAAATTTCAGAGAAACAATTCTTCCTGTGTGTTGCTTTCAGGACACCAGAGCTACATGCAGGGAATTTACAGCAGTTTTGCTGCCACAGCCTTAGACTGACCACACTAGGAGGAGAAGGAAAGAAAGAGAAAAAAGTATTCTTCTTCTACTTCAGAAATAACTTGCCAAATTAAAAGACAAATGTTAACATGTTCACTGGGGTGGGGTTTTTTGATAATTTGACCTCATTATGCAACTTGAATAAGAAGTGTTATGGGAAAAATTTTTGAAGGACAGTTTTCTTCATGTCTTTCTAACAGTTCTAATTTAGCAACATTTTGACTTTTAACTCTGACTGTACTATCATCAAATTTGCTCAGGTTGTTTCTCTGTAATATTTGAGTTTCATTATTATTATGGAAGTATAAGACAAAATAGGACCAATCTAGCTCCTTTAAAACTGACTAAAAGTAAAAATAAATAACTTCTCCATTAAAGGAAAACTTTATGCTCACTCATTCTTTTCCTTTGTTTCCTTTCATCCCTCCATGCCCTCTGGCAGGACCTGCACTAATAAAATGTTTTCAGTTAATAGAAGCCTAATATTAGAAAACTAGCTAACTGGATTTTTCTTTTGCATTGCGAAATGATCTGGGTTGGAGTTGGTTAACACTCTGTATCACCTGCATAACAAAATTTTAATGTGAGCAAAAGTAACAACACCCAAACATCATACCTTACGAGGAAGAGATTAAATGTTCTGGTGGAGCTAAATTCTGGAGTGACTTACCAAGCAAACTGGGGCAGTTCTTGAATTTGCCTTACTTACTTTTAAGGCCGTGGATTTAGACAGGTCTGAGTAGTCTTCAGCACCACAGACCCATCACTGGGCACATGAAAAAACCCTAACATGGGACCTGCACTTGGTTTGCTTATAAGCCCTAGCTCCTGTATAGGACATTAGGCTTGGGGGTTGTATTTGTTTGTTTTTGAATGTTCAGTCTTAGTAAACATGACTCTACTAAACAAGTAGACTTCCTCACCCTGGATTGCTAAATGCCTGTCTCTCTTTTTTCTTCCCCATACCTAACATTTTAAGCATGTGATGAAAAACAGCAGAACAATAACCACATACTAAAAATACAGTGCACAAATATGTGATCAATAAGCAGAACAATTCATCTGACTTGACAAATTAAGTATCTGCATTTTATAAAGGACTTCAAAGAAAATTTTGTGCCTTTGGCTAAACTAGCTGAAGTATGGTATTTCCCCTTTTTTTCTGTTAACTAACTTTTCCCTTGATTGATATTTTGGGACAAGTGAATATTAATTAAAATATACATTATAATATCAAATGTCCTTTAAGCTAATGTTATTTAGCTTCAAGTTGTGCCATTCCCATCTGCCCAAAAATGTTCTGTTTAAACTGTGCTGTGGAATTGAGTGGAGATGTCTGACTGTGTGAAGGACAGTTTTTTGCAACACACTGCTGAAATGACTTAACAGGTCAGATTTTTAAACAGAGCAGTTACCTAATTAGATTTGGATTGGCCACAATCTCTCAGAATATGTTGCTTCTAAACCTAATTTGAACAGCTCAATAATCTGTAGGCAAGGTGTTACCTAAGGTAAATATGTTGGAAGCTTGCTGTCTTTTTTAAGAACTTAAATAAGAACTGAGCAATTTTAAGATATTGTCTCAAGTGCAAGGTGTTAGTATTCCATAATCCACGAGGAAACAGTAAACAAACACTGCACCAGTTAGATGTGCACAAGTCTATGGGGCCAGCTGGGATCCACCCAAGGGTTCTGAGAGAGCTGGCTAAAGTTCTCACCAAGCCACTTTCCGTGATCTACCAACAGTCCTGGCTAATGGGGGAGGTTAGACAATGTGACAACCATCTACAAGAAGGGCGTGAAGGAGGACCCAGGGAACTACAGGCCTGTCAGTCTGACCTCAGCACTGGGGAAAGTCGTGGAGCAGATCATCTTGAGTGCCGTCACTCAGCATGTACAAGACAACGAGGTGATCAGGCCCAGTCTGAAGGGCGGGTCCTGTTTGACCAACTTAATACCCTTCTATGACAAGGTGACCCACTTAGTGGATGAGTGAAGAGCTGTCAATGTTGTCTACTTTGACTTTAGAAAGGCCTTTGACACCATTTCCGACAGTATTCTCTGCTGGATTAAAATCGTGGCTGGATGGCTGGACTCAGAGTGGTGGTGAATGGAGTTCAATCCAGTTGGTGGCCAGTCACTGGTGGTGTTCCCTAGGGCTCAGTATTAGGGCCTGTCCTCTTTAACAACTTTATCAATGATCTGGATGAGGGGATTGAGTGCACTTTCAGTAAGTTTGCACATGACAACAAGTTGGGTGCGTGTGTTGATCTGCTTGAAGGTAAGTAGGCTGTACAGAGGGATCTGGACAGGCTGGATCGATGGACCAAGGCTAACAGTATGAAGTTTAATAAGGCCAAGTGCCGGATCCTGCACTTGGGTCACAACAACCCCCTGCAACATTACAGGCTTGGGGAGGAGTGACTGGAAAGTTGCCCAGTGGAAGAGGGCAACTGGGAGTGTTGGTCAACAGCCAGCAGTTTGCCCAGGTGGCCAAGAAGGCCAACAGCATCCTGGCTTGTATCAGCAAGAGTGTGGCCAGCAGAAGTAGGAAGTGATTGTTCTTCTGTACTCGGAGCTGGTGAGGCCACATCTTGAATACTGTGTCCAGTTTTGGGCCCCTCACTTCAAGAAGGACTTTGAGGTGCTTGAGCATGTTTAGAGAAGGGCAACGAAGCTGGTGAAGGGTCTGGAGAGCAAGTCTTATGAGGAGTGGCTGAGGGAACTGGAGTTGTTTAACCTGGAGAAAAGGAGGTTGAGGGGAGACCTTATTGCTCTCTACAACTACCTGAAAGAAGGTTGTAGAGAGGTGGGGGTTGGTCTCTTCTCCCATGTGACAAGTGACAGGATGAAAGGAAATGGCCTTAAGTTGCATGAGGGAAGATCTAGTTTAGATATCATGAAGAACTTCTTTACAGAGAGAGCTGTTAAACATTGGAATAGGCTGCCCAGGGAGGTGGTGGAGTCCCCATCCCTGGAGGTGTTTAAAAGACTTGTAGATGTGGTGCTGAGGGACATGGTTTAGGGATTCTGGCAGTGCAGGGTGAATGGTTGGACTCAGTGATCTTAAAGGTCTCTTCCAACCGGATGATTCTATGATTCTGTGATTCTAGGATTCTATATGTTTGATCTTCTTTAGCGCCCTCAACTTCTCTAAATTTCCCCTCATTCCATTGCACAGTTTTTGAGATGGAACCAAGCTACGCAAAGTATTCAAGAGGCAGGTGAACCTTATAATCTATGTTACAAGGGATAATTGTGTTACCTTTTTTCCCTCTGCCTTTTGAGATGGTTCCTAACATTTGATTCAGGGTTTTTTTGTTTGATCCTGAACAGTAAGTTGATATTTTGCATAGACCTCTTTATTATAATAATAAAATAATATTACCAAGATAGTCTCAGAGTTGTCTTACTTTGCATGAGGTAAATGCTTCTTTTTTCCCACACGGACATTTCATATTACATGATGACTTTTGCTTGAGGATTTATTGTCTAGTCATTCACCACATAAAGTCTCTCACCTTGAGTTGTTCACGCCTGTTCTCATCCTTTCTGTCCTGAAAAAAAATAGTTTTGGTAGAAAACTTTGTTACTCCATTCCTCACCCTGTTTTCCAAGTGTTAAACAGAATAAACCCAAGCGAAGTTTCCCCAGTGGCCCTTTTCCACTCCTGAACTTTGTTTCCCTACCTTTTAATCAATTATTTATCTGTAAACCAACATCCCTTCAAAACCTTTAGTGAGCTAAAAGTGTGAAGGCTTTTTAGAAATCCAGGTAGATGGTGTGAAATGGATGATCCTTGTTCCCACAGCTGTTGGGCCATTCAGAGAATTCTAGTAGATCCGTAAGGGTGAATTTGTTTTATGGAAGTCATGTAGAGTCTCCATTATGGCCATTTTCATAGCACCTCTTGAAGGTATTGAGCCAGATGTTACATGCTGCTTCAGACCAATTCTAGGGTATCACCTGATTTCTTTAATCTAAATTCTCCCTAAAACAAGTATTGCTATTATTTAATAATCTGATTTGCTTATTATTATTATTATGATATTTGCTCAGTCTAAACAGGATAATAAAGGTTTCTTCTTTATTATTGCAGTCTGTTCTTCCTGCAGTAATTAATGTTCTTCTCAGGTGAGCAGTAGAATCAGTATTGTACTGTTCCCATTTAAGCTCAGAATTTCAGTCCAGGTGGATTCTGAGTTACTTGTTAAGTTGTTAGTTTGTTCACTTAATTTGATTCTAACCTCTGTTTTAAAACGTAACAATCATGTTTAAAGTATTTCTAATCTCTATTTGGACATACAACTTAACCCACTAACACTTAGGTGTGTCTTTAAACAGGATGTTGATTAAGACAACCAGGATGAGGGCTTAGTAGGTGAAGAAGAAAAAAACAGTGGTCATGATGATTATTGCTGCTACCCACTTGATTACATAATAATTAAGCCATTGCCACATTTGTCCCAGAAAATTAGAAAACAGATATTCCTTGCTGTAGAAAACCCTTACCTTCCTTCTTCTCCAGCAGCAGCTATTACCTCACTAAAATCAAGTCTCGAAGCAAAGGTGGTCTTTCTTTGCTGCTGAA
>NW_010411028.1:6773-15560 GCF_000710305.1 Buceros rhinoceros silvestris | reverse complement strand
CTGAACCCGTGCTATTAAGACTATGAATCTGATGGACCCAAAGTAAAATTTTTGGCCTAGTGATGCTTTATCAGGGCATTCACACAGCAAAAGTCCTAGATTCCAGTGCTAAGTTCCAGTATTGTTTATATATATTGCACTTCATCCAGTGGCTGAGAAGCACAATATGTGTAAATAGTCCCTGAAGCATAAAAACTTTTCCTTTCACAGCAGAGATGCTGTCATCAGTGGGCCACAGAGTCACTTCCTCTATTGTTAGTTTTGCGTCCTTTGCAGCGCTTGAAATGATTTGGGCTGCTCTCCTTATACATGGTGCCAAAACTACTGTTGTCTTTATACACTAATTTTGCTTTGAATACGTTTTTAAATAGGGCCCTGTGGGGGACTGGGGTATGTGGAGGCTTGCTTTGTGGATTTTCAATGATATTACTGACACCTGATATGATCAGAACATCCAAAGTAACATCACCTTCAATACATCCAGTAGTGCAGCTTTAGTTATTTATATAATTAACGCAAATAGAGGCAGCGATGGCTTTTAAAGTACCTAAGTTTTCAGGTGGGGATTCTGTGTTGGGTTTATTTTCCCCTTAGACTTTATCTAAACTCATCATTAATATTTGTTGGAACTTGTTTCTGTTCTTCATCTATTAAACTTAAGCTTAGCTTCCAATTTCCTCTTGTATTTTTGGAAACCTAACTTTTTGTACTTCACTTCCCCATCTAGAAAACAAATGCACCATACAAATACACAGACGCTTTGCAGCTATTTGTTTACTACCAGAACATAATGTAAATAATGATGATGCCATTTGTTATTTTACACAGTACAGCACTTTTTGAACAAAAAAACCCCTAAACCCACAACTGCCATGATGTGATTTTGAGGTGGACTTTTTCTTGTCTTGCACCAACATTTTCACAGAATCACTCACAGAATCACAGAATCGTCTGGTTGGAAGAGGCCTTTAAGATCACTGAGTCCAACCATTCAGTCTGCACTGCCAGGGTCCCTAAATCATGTCTGTCAGCACTAAGTCCACATGTCTTTTAAACACTTTCGGGGATGGAGACTCCACCACCTCCCTGGGCAGCCTGTTCCAATGTTTAACAATGCTCTCTGTAAAGAAGTTCTTCATGGTATCTAACCTAGATCTCCCCTCATGCAACTTAAGGCCATTTCCTCTCATCCTGTCACTTGTCACATGGGAGAAGAGACCAACCCCCACCTCTTTACAACCTTCTTTCAGGTAGTTGTAGAGAGCAATAAGGTCTCCCCTGAGCCTCCTGTTCTCCAGACTAAACCATCTAATTTTCATAGAAATAGTTGATGGTGCAGAATCTAGGACACTTGTTCAGTAGCTTTGCCAACCATCTCTCATGTTCTTCTGTACACAGATTTTGACTGTTCTCTTCTGATCCACCTCTAATTTAAAGCTTTATTCATACTCATATCCTGAATGGCCCAATGATAATGTGTTGACGTTTCTCAAACTCATTGTCTCTTACATGACAATCTCTGCAGCAGAAATTGCTTCAGAAATTGCTTTTAGATGGTACTGATTTTCTTTGTGTATCTCTCCCCTTGGGTGATCAAACATTATAGATGCTGTGAATTAATTTGGTACATTATTTTGTATATAAACACAGTGATACCACACCACTATTTTAACATTATTTTTTCTTGATTACAGCATGAATGGAAAATTCCAAATGATTTTAAAAGCCTCAGGCAGGGAGTAGGAGTATAAACATGTATTAGATACAGGGAGTCATGAGTTCTTACAAAAGTAATGGTTGAAGGTCAAGGAAATTAAAGTGAGGGACTCATGAGATATTTTTCCGTATCAAAGGCACTGAATTAGTCTCTAGATTCTGACTTCAATTAAGTATTTCTATACTATCATAAAAAATGTGGGCAATAATAATATGTGGAATGCAATGACAATAATAATGAGAACTAAGGCAGCTCTCAGCGAGCTGAGCCATTTGCAAGCCCTTCATCTAGCACATTTTGTGCTACATAGTGTTGCACTGAACACTCTATCCATTTCTTCCAGATCTTGTTTGTCTGGAATAAAGGGGATTTTCAAAATCATGTCTTAACATCAACAGGATCTCAAGGTAGCACAATTGCAAATTTTGAGAAAGGCTTGACTTTTTTCAAAGTGGATTAAGATCCTTAGGTCTGCAAATCATTTACATTCTTAATTATTTTCACTGTTCAATGCTAACAATTCATTGTGCTTCTCTGTCCATTTGTTCTTTATGGGTATGAGTTGATTGAAACATTGTTCCCAAAAGCATCCCAGAATTACTTATTATTTAAAGTAAGATTGATCACCACTATTTCTCAAAATTTTGAATAATCTATTTTATTACTTATTTTTCATGTTAATAAGACAGAACTCTAATACACCAGAAAATTTATAAATCTCCCTCTTTAATCTCTGGTCATAGTTCCATACAAAAATAGAGAAATAAATACAACCCAAACTACCAACACACAGCCTTGATTCTTTTAATTTCTAATTTTGCAAAACTGAAAATAGTTATGGGCAACTCTGTAGAATCTGAAAATGTGAGGAATCATGGGTTTTTACAGAATATTTTCCTAGAAGGTATGAAAAATCTGCAGTCTGAGCCATACAAATAAAAGTAGTTACACACGTACACCCCCGAAGCCCCCTAAAGCCGGAGAATTTGGAGGAGAACTGAAATCAGCAAATAAAAAAAGTGAACGAGTAGATAAGAACTGTGGAACAGTGACAAAGGGATCAGAACAATATAGAGGGACAAATTATGATCACTGTTAAGTTGTTAGCTTTGCTATTTGTTAAGTTGTT
This sequence comes from Buceros rhinoceros silvestris, assembly GCF_000710305.1. NCBI lineage: Eukaryota > Metazoa > Chordata > Aves > Bucerotiformes > Bucerotidae > Buceros > Buceros rhinoceros. The sequence goes on along the minus strand of NW_010411028.1, from coordinate 12,714 downwards.
AACTTTATTAACCTTATAATAAGGTTATTTATTATAACCAAGTTGATAGCAAAGTTCTTTGAAAAACATCCTAACACTTCTGTAGACTAATTTCTTGAGTGAGTTGAATAGTACAGTCAAGAAGGGGTAGGGTCGTTCAATGAATTTTGATTCTGAGAAGGTGAGATGACACAGTCGTAATGAAGGATAATTAAATGTTTTCTCTTTCAACAGTATTACAGAAAGTTCAACAGCAGTGGCTATATTTAAACATAAAAATATGAGCACACTGAGGTAATTTCTATCCACAATCATTTAAAGAACTTTATGATTATGAAAAGGTTTCCAATAATGGCCAAATGAAGGGAGCATTTATAACTTGTAGAGGAGCTCTTTGCCAGTTACCTTCCTGACAAAATAAATTAGATTAATATAGAGGATGGATATACCACTGCACTTGCTGTGAAACACTGGAGAGAGGGCTTGCTAAAGGCAATATATGAACTCATGTTAGGGCTTTTAAGACCTAATGTAGCTATTTACTTTAACTGCCTTGTCTTCATGAGGACTTTGAATAAAATCTCTATTACTCTCTACTTCTAATGAGGGAACATTTCAGACTTTTTGTATTTGCATTCTCTTTATTTGTTTTTCCCCAGGACTGTTTTTGGCAGCTTGTGTAGGTGATTTTCTTTTCCTCTAAATACCTTTGATTTATTTTCAGCTTGGATTGTTTGAGGGGTTTTTTGCATGTAAGTGAAGGACAGGAAAAAAAGACAGCTTGGAGTAGCTTTGATTTTTTTTTTTTTTTAAACTCTTTTGCACACCTAGTTCTTCTTTGCTTTCATCATATTTTATCATAAAAAATGTATTGTGGATTAAACTCTAATATCGCATGCCAGAACAAAATAAAGTGGTTTCTGTCTCCTGTATATAATTCATTGTCCTGCAATATTGTAGATTGCATGGTGGAACTAATTTTGCTTTTGTGAAATCTTTGGGAAAAAAATGGATTCAGGAAATAATTTCATATAAGTCATTCCTATGTCTTCCCTTATCCAAACTGCAAAACATATATAAAAACTGGGTTGTTTTTCTTTTCCTTTTCAAGGTTTCTGTCTTCTTCTGAAAACTATTTTTGGGTAGAGGCATAAAGGTATAGAGGTATAAAGATTATCAACATGGTGTTTATCTTAGAGTGAATACACAAAACCATCTCTCTATGACCTTTAAAATAAAGTTAGTAAAGTTGAAAGTCCAACACTTCAATGCACTATGTATTTCTTAGCATTTTATTTCATTTTTCCTGATCCTTTGTGAGATCAGAGAGAAAATATTTACACTTAAAAGAAAAAAATAATTCTTTTTGAGATATTGTTGTCCTTCTTTCTCAGTGACTTTTTTTAAACTTAGAATTAAATGAATTTGAAATACATCTTTAAATGTCTTTTATTGTAGATTGTTTTCCATTTCTCCCAGTATGAATATTGAGATTGAAAAAAACCCCAGCTTATGTGGTTGGGAAAAATAAAGTGTGCTATAGCTACAGCGAGCCTCCCATGAGACTTTTTCAGTGCAACTATAGCTCAGTCCTTTCTCTCTTTTTTGTTTCCCCCAAACCTTGGCATCATGTCTGTGTCTGTAGACTGCCCGCAGCCCTTACTTTGCTCTTATGATTCTTCTGCGCAACAGCAACCTTGACCCAGTTTTGTAACACATATAAATTAATGTAGCACTACTGATTTCACTGCCAGTTAAATGGCACATGGGTATTTTCTTCCATCTGTCTGTTCATCTGTCCATTTGTTGGTGCTCTTCTTTGCTTCCCTGTTTACATTCTGAATATATTGGAAAAAACAAGGTGCCAGCTGGAAAAAAGCCACAAATTTGATGTATAAACAATAGTAAAAGTAATTCTTTCCTTACATCATAACCATCCTTGTTCATGTTTCATGAAGTTCTCAGAGGAGTTCATCCTTTCTCCCAGAAAACATGTACATACTGAAGTCCAATCCCTCTCCATTTAATTTTCCCTGGTCTAGTCTCTCTGACTAACTTAGAACCATAGAATCATAGAATCATAGAATCATTTAGGTTGGAAAGGACCTATGAGATTGTCAAGTCCAACCGTTAACACAGCACTGTCAAGACCACTACTAGATCACGTCCTTAAGCATCACATTTAGACATCTTTTAAATACCTCCAGGGATGGCAACTCTACCACTTCCTTGGGCAGACTCTTCCAGTGCTTCTTTTGGTGAAGAAATTTTTTCCTAATGTCCAATCTAATACTTCCCTGGTGCAAAGTGAGACCATTTCCTCTTGTCCTATCACTTTCAACTTGGGAGAAGATACTGACCCCACCTTGCTACAACTTCATTCCATGTAGAGCACTGCCCTGAACCTCCTTTTCTCAAGGCTATACAACCCCAGTTCCCCCAGCCACTCATCACAGGACCTGTGCTCTAGATCCTCCACCAGCTTCGCTGCCGTTCTGTGGACATGCCTCAGCACCTCAGTGTCCTTGAACTGAGGGGCACAACACTGGACACAGTATTCAAAGTGAGGCCCCACTAGTGCCTAGTACAGGGGAACAATCACTTCCCTGCTCCTGCTGGACTCATTATTTCTGATACAAGCCAGGATGCTGTTGGCCTTCTTGGCCACCTGGGCACACTGCTGGCTCATGTTCAACTGGCTGTCAACCAGCACACCCTGGTCCTTTTCCACTGGGCATCTTTCCTGCCACTCGTCCCCAAGCCTATAGAGTTGCAGAGGGTTGTTGTGACCCAAGTGCACTTGGCCTTATTGAACCTCATGCAGTTGGTCTCAGCCTATGCATCCAGCCCATCCAGATCCCTCTGTAGAGCCTTCCTACCCTCCAGCAGATTGACACACACCCCTAATTTGGTGTCATCTGCAAACTCACTGAGGGTGCACTTGTCCAGATAATTGATGAAGATATTAAACCAAACTGGCCTCAGTACTGAGTCCTGGGGAACACCTCTTGTGGCCAGCCACCAACTGGATTGATCTCCATTCACCACCAGTCTCTGGGCCTGATTTGATTTTGTTTGCCAGCCTTTGTTTGTTTTAAGAGGGTCCAATGCATAATTTCAACTATGTAAATATTATATAGGAAATGTTTATGTATAACTAAAGAATTCAAAAGATCAACAAATTTCCATTAACCTGACTTTTGTACATGACTTTTGTACATGTTAGCTCAGAAATCAGTAGCAGTGCAGCTACACCTCTAACATAGTACAGGCATCAAAATCTACCAAAGGAAAAAAAAAATCATGAAATACTCTAGTGGTTGACATACATGGAATACTCTGGTTTCAAAATTAGCTGACTTACTAATAATTCATATTAAGAAAAGCTGTAGTGCAGATGTTTTGTAGTTTGATCTAGATAGTTTAGGGAGACAGATTAAAACTGAAGATTAATATTGAATTTAATCCACATGTGCAAAGCTGGAAGCTGCTCTCAACTGATTTAGAAATACTGGGATGAGATGTGAATCAGTTCTATGACATTTTGACTTTCTCTAGTGTTCTTTTCGGATCAGTTCTCAATCTGCTAAGAAAAAGCTTGTCCTAAGTGTTGATGTGCAGGAGAACAATCAATCATGAATACACTGTAACTAAAAAGAATTCAGGAAAAAAATGATGAAAAAAAAATTAGCAAAACTTAACCTGAGATTTCAAAAATAATCTTTAAACTCTATGTAAGAATGAATTTCTGGTTCAGAGCTTTTGTCCTTGAACTCATTAACTTGGGACCAAGTAACCCATGGTCCTTGGGTTTTATAAATTATAGTGGCTACGAGCAAAAAAAACCCACCACAAAACAGACTGTTTTTCAAAAAGATAAGTCAAGCTCTCTGTATTCTAAATCAGCTTGGTCTCAGTCATGAGAGCACTATAATGATTACTGGACTCCATCATCAGAGGAATAGGAGTAATTTCATTTATAGAGTTCTTCCGAGTGTTGTAGCTTAAATCGTATTATCACACCACAGAATGATTTTTTTCTTTGCTCTATTTTTTGGGATGAAGCAAGTAATTTTTTTTGTGTTATGTTCTTACTCTAATAGTCCTATATATCACATTTTAAATCTAAGTGAATGAATGATTGGTTTCTCTGTTCAGAAGGACATTACTGTACCTCAGTTATTGCTTAGAAGGTAAGTTTTGCTTTTTGTTTTAGAGTAGAACAAATTTTAGTTCTTTCTGTATAATTTCTAACTAGTAGAATATCTTATGACAAAGGCTGTGGTTACAGGGCCATACAAACCTAACTAGAAATACATGAGAAAAATGAGGGCTAATGTTGGTGAACCTGATGGACAGTGATGGTAAAAGAAAAATACAGAAGCAAACTGGCAATGGCTTTGCCCAAATGTTTGACATTTCCTTGTTCAAAGAGCAGTGAGAGTCTGGAGCAACTTTCTAATAGGAAAAGTAGGAAGCCTGGACATCTTTAAAATTTGAGATTAAACAGAGGTTGAGTAATTTCCCAAAGAGATTTTATAAATCAGTTTTGTTGGACCAGATTTGAAAGACCCAGATTTGAAAACCTCCATTTCCAAAGTGACTATCTAGCTAATTACTCTCTTTTTAGTAGAAAGTTTTTATTAAACGAGAAGTGATATGAGGAGTGAACAATCCCACCAAAAGGTAAATACTGCTTAAAGATTTGGGAGATAGAAAATGACACCATGCAACAAAGTTATTTTGTAATCTCAGTTTTTCATTTTATCTACATTCTGTTAATGATGCAGTTCTCAGTGATCCCTGAGTGGCATCGCTATTACTTTGATAACCATGACTGGCATTTCTAATAAAAAGGCTGAGAGATGTATGCTTAATAAGTCTGAACTTTTTCCATCTCTGAAGGCAGTCCTCTTCAGGTCAAGACTGAGACTCAGTGATGGGCTATTCTAAGGGAATGTGCATTATCTCTCCTAATATAATATTAATTCTCTGGTTTTATTAGTACAGAAGTTATTCTCCCAGGCTGTCAATCTCGTAAGTCTCATTAGTGCTTAAGATTTTCTATTATGTATAAGAAAAAAATAGTACCTCTATTTTCATTTACCCTCTTGCTAATCTAACTCAGAACAAGGTAAATGCTAAAGATGAGAATGTCCTTCCAAAAGTTTCTGCATTTTTAATTTTTTTTTTCAGATTACTTTTTTACACTTCTGAAAGGTATATGAATCCCATGGTTTCAGCTGTTAGACCAAGTGGAAGTTTTTACACTTAGAAGAGTGAAAGTCGTTGGAATGACTTCCCAGTTTCACCTTTGTATGCAGCTATGAAACAATTTTTAACATAGTAACTATATCTCTAATTATTTCCTGTTGTACTTGATGATAGGATTAAAAACTCATGTCTCTCCATCATCAAAATCTTAGCACTATTAAACTAATATTAGTAAGACACTCCTGAAATTTTACCTGATCCTGCTGTCAATCCTGTAGCTACAACCTGGCAGAACTCTTCACATACAGACAATTTCTTGTCTCTTTTTAATCATGAAAGGCCAAACAGTGACCTAGGATGATCTTATTTTTCTGCATTAACATCTGCCCAGTCCTGTCCTATGATTCTTATATTTGTCAGTTCCTAGCTCTTTAGGATCTCAGTGACACATTCCTCACACAGAGCATTCGCAATCTCAGAACTGGCCTCGTGCATTTTGTGAAGCATCCCTGAAGCATGGCAAGCTTTATTCAATTTAGTGTTCTCAGCACAAGTGTACTCCGTGCAAATTCCTTGAAACTGTTCGTTGTATATTTACCTGATTGAGAACAGTTTCTCCAAAATATTTTGGGGCAGCAATTAAAGAGATTAATTCCTTTTTGGTTATGTCTTTAACATGTACGGGTTTGTAATGGGTTGTGATGTCTGCTCCAGAGCGGAAGGGGGGAGGACTTCTCCCCTCCCCCCC
>NW_010411028.1:602-6633 GCF_000710305.1 Buceros rhinoceros silvestris | reverse complement strand
TGGCGAAAGCAGCCCAGTTTCAGGTTTCATGCCCACCCCTTGAGCCAAGACATGTCAATTAACGCCTCTGTGAATAAACCTATAAAAGACGCAAATCACAGGGCTTCCCTGGCGAGGACATTTCCGTTTTGGAGCTGCAGGATGAAAAGAGAGGGCTTATAGAAAGCAGTCACCTCGAGCCCAGGACAGTAAAAGATCTTCCTCACAGCAGGTAGCCTTTCATTTGCTGATTAGTGGCGGGGGTGGTTAAAAAGAGATTGCTAGAAGAAAAAGGACAAAACAGCCAAGCCCCCAACTCTGCATGGAGGGAGACAGGGCCGCTGGCGAGGGGAGTAGAGAAGGTTTTCAGATGCCCGAGACAGAGGCTCTGCTGCAACGTGGGAAACCTACAGCATTTACGTGATTGATTTATGGTTCTCATTGTTTTCTGAATTAAATTAATTTTCCTTCGCCCCCTTAATCCAAAAACCTGCCCCACTAGTTGGTTTTTTTTTCTTTGCTCTTAGTTGAAAGCCCCATTGTGTCTTATCAGCCCGAACATTTCGATTCTTTTGTTTAGCTCTTCAGTGGATAGACCTTTTCCCTGCGGGCAAGTTGTTGCTCTGCAAACCTTTGGGTCCTTTTCAAACCGCAACAGGTTTCAATTCCTGAAATATCTATAGTAGACAGAATGGCATCAGAGAACAAATAAAGCTTTCTGCTTTTTGAGCCATTGTTGAGTCATTTTGCATACTGTATGACATTTTCCCTGCATGTCTAGGTGATAGCTCCACATACAGGACGGGAGTTGCTCACATATTAAAAATCTCATCCACCCTGGTGACAAGTTTTTCATGCCATAGCTGTTGGTGGCAAGCTTGTTACTCTGTCCTTTTAGGCCGTTATTCTCTTTGATTTCTGTTGCTGAGAAGTGGCTATAGCAATCGAGCTGTTTATGTATTTGTGCTTAAAAAGGGAATCAGAACCGTTAAAACTCTTTATTGCTTAAATCCTCCTGTGCAATACCATTCAAGTCCCCTCGTAATAGTGATGTTTACAGGATCTGATCATAACTGTATGGCCATGAGCCTCAGGTCCTGGTATATCTTGCAGCTAACTGCATATGTCTAATTCAGTTCCTGCTGTGTTTGTGCTCAATAAGAGAAGTCTTCCCATAATTCACATTGCTATTGTTATCAGTATCGCTATTAAAACTTGATGATTTTAATGCTCACGCAATGATTCTTTATTATTATTTTGCTGTTTGATATACAGTTTCTGTCATCATGGATTTATTATTTTTTTTTTTTATTCAAATAAGGGCTTCTCTTTCATCTCCTGATTCTAATACAATTTAGTAGTACATTTGCCTTTGGATGTTTTACGGCAAAAATGTGACAGGTAGTCAAGTATGCCATTTAGGAACATTAAATAATTCACCCCTCTGAAATTCTATCTAACAGCAGTCATTTTGAAACCCATTAGAACGGGCTACATCAATAAATAAATAGCACATCAGACACATTTGCTATTATGCCAAAGTAGCATTGTTCTATTTAAAAATGTTCATTTATATCTGCTTTCTGAATTTCATGCATAAAAGATCTTTATGCTTCTCCATAATCTACACTGCATTGTAATTTACTAAATTTCTTACAGAGTACTTTTCCTATGCTTTGTCATTGCAGACCCTTCCTTAACTAATATAACTATTTAGTTGCTATTTCTAAATAGCCTATGTTTTTAATTGAAATAATTTGTGAAAAAAGATCAAACAGCTGTAGAGTCCCAGGGGAAAAGACAAAAAGCAACTTTGGAAGGTTGTTTGGTTCAATCCTCTTTCACCAGGAAAAGGTTTTCACTTGCTCCAGGTACAAAATATACCCCGAATCTTTACTGAAGCAAAATTGCAGTTCTTACTCCTCCTCACACATGCTACGTGCACAAGAGTTCAAGAGGTTTTGAGAGAACTATACATATTCTGAACAGGACCACAGGCTGGATGTCTGGAGTCTAACCCTTCAGGCTATGCTGTGGCATGTATGTGCCCTCAGAAAGGGAATTGCAGAGTCAGGGCATGTAGCAGCCCTGATGCATCCATCATTCATTTTCTCTCACTTTGCTTAACAAGGCAATATCAGTTGTAAGAAACAGTCTATGGGAAGTGGCTAGCCTGAGATGGTATGTTGTCTCTTGCACTGGAAGATGATCTGACCTGGGTTGAAGTAGGGTGACAGCTCTCCTACATAAGCAAAGAAGGAGATAAGGAGAATGTCACTACTTTTCCTGTGCTGAACATGTATTGTCAGAAATTGAAATATCATCAGAAGAGGAGAAAATGAAATTAACAGTTGTCTACAATTGAAAACTTGTCTTCTCTACTGTGCTTCATCTGGGAATGTCCAGGTCTAGGATATTACTTTGCATGTATTTGCATTATGAAGCTGTACACCTCAAGGGTGTGCAGAAACCTCTACTAAAATTGGGAATTTAGTAAAAGGCGAGTAACAAAAGTAAGATTTTGTCAAAATTTCTAACTTCTCTAACCTTTCAAAGTGAAATATTGTACTCGTCCTTGTGATGATTAAGTGCCTTTGCTTCTCTCCTCACAAATGGCGGCCTTTAAAAATGCAACATTCCTTTAAAAACAAGAATAATCTTTCAGCCCCTATGACACACAAGTTTGCATGATGCTGCAATACTTAAGAACTGAAATATGCTGGAAGTCCTCACTTTCCCAAATGTGCTGGTAGATTTCCCAAATCTGGTTTTGGATTTCTGGCACTTGGATACCTTTGTAGAAAATGGACTAACACTGTTACAGTTTTGTAATAGTGCCTTTGAAGTAAAGCAATACTCTGTACATTCTGAGTTGAGAAGAACAAACTGGGTTGTCAAAGCTTTTATTAGCTTTTCTCTCTGAAAACACATCTCACTGACTGTTAGGCAACCTCCAAAATAATTTTATGCATGATCTGAGACATGATAAACTATCTCTCCATGTTATTGCTGTTCTCTCTCAGAAGGGTGATATATTAAACCAGGTGGAATGTAAAAGGCAAGGTACTCTGTTGCAGTACCAACACTTGGTGTGTCAAATAGTGCAAATCATGTGGTATGAATAAGAGTGTGACAACAAAAGGAACTTCAAAGCAAATGCAAAGGAGAGAAGATTTCTTGATCACTCAGTGAAATCTCATTGGGGTTGCTGGTGGTTTGCTTCTGTGATGCCACTGAACAGAATCAGAACTCTAGAGGAAAAGTCAACTACCCATTTATTGAGGTCTTAAAGTGCCAAAATGCAGAGAGCATTCAGGGTCTTTACTGGAGAGATCCTAATGCACATTAGTTATATGTAGATTTACATTGTAACTTAAGGACCAGCCATCTCTGATGCTGTTGATCAAGTGTTCTTTTTCAGTTGCATATTGATTTCCTTCTTTAGGGAGAGGTGTATCTAAGGAAATGGACATACGTCCTATATTTTCTTTTTTAGATGGTATTATCATTTCTCCCCAAGGCTTCATAATTTTACTCTCCACTTGTAAAAACTAGTAATAATGCATTGCCTTCCAATTTTTCAGAAGGTAGATTTGCCAATGATATGCAAGTTACCACAATGTAAAAGACATTTTATAATTATTTGTGCTTTATTCCCACACTGTGGTCTGTGTATAGTGCTACTTTTGCTGTGGCTGTGCTACCCTCGCTGTGTTGGTAAACATCATTAGGTAGAGGTGGTACAAACCAATGAATGTCGCTCTGCTAATGGGGATTATACCAGTTTTCCCAGTGACATACGTTAAACGAACATTAAACTGCTTCACGGTTAAGCTTACCTCTTTACGTAAAAGCATGTTTTCCACAATAAGAATGCATGCATGAACTCGTGTATATCACAGCTGAGTTTTGTGTGATCAGAACTTCATACTGCAGAGAGCATGTAGCACAAATAATCTTCAAGTAACTAGGTCTAATTCTATCCGATGGATTGGGGCCACTTCTGAACTCATTCATGATCCAGAAATACACAGCTTGTGGTCACAGGTATTTGCTTCAGTGAGTGTGATCCAGCATTTCTGTCACTTATAAGCTTATAAATGGATCTGTTAGAGGTTGCATTTTTCTTTTGGTTAAATGGCATTCAACTGTGAGATTATAATACCAGTACCTCTGGCAGGAAAGTGTTGGGGGTTTATTTCTTAATTATTATTGACAATGAGGTATGTTGTACCATTGATTTTTGTCAAGGTCTTCAAAACAGAGTATTTGTTAAAATAGATAGCATCATACGGCTGAACAAAACAGTTTCAATAAGAAAGGACAAATGGAAATTTAAGAGCGTGAATTTTTTTTTTCAAATGGAAAAAGGTTTTAGTTGTTTCCCATTATGCCATTATTTTTATCACATTAAGAAAATTATCACAGAAATATTATAAATGCAGCAGATTGAAATATTATTAATATTGCAGATTGAAAACTAAAATGGAATGCTAGCATGTTTCTTTTTGGCATGTTCAGCTTGATATGACATGTCCTGTTCTTGATAAATTACTTTCCATGTCTCCTTATAGAAACAGGCAAAACAAAATTGATCTTACTTTACTGATTCCTGTGGTTAAGCAGTGAATTATAAATATCTTTAAATATTACAGAACTGTAATTAAATCTTCTAAATACAAACCCCTTTCTTTTCTTGGTCTCTGTAACTGTAACATGCACTGGGTTTATGTGGAAATGTGCATGATTTCATAATTAGTTATGTTCCCGCTCTGCCCTGAGGGATTCAACAACAAGAAATGCCAAAAATTCTTTTAAGATTTATTTGATTTCATTTTCATATTTGTTTGAAGATCAGTGTGTCCATTTATTATGAAGTTGTATCTCCTGTAAGAAGGGACTTATCCAAATTCCTTGTAATAAAAACCTTTTCTCTGAGCTATAGATGCAAATCACCAAAATACTACTCTGATCAGAAGAAAATTTGGAAAAAAAATTTCTTCAAATTTCCGTATCTGTCAAGAACACAGTATTCATGTACTGTAGGTGTTAGGCAGCCTGATATTACAAGTCTGACATTACCAAGTTGCCTCACATGCATCTTAAGCTCAGATAGGCAATGCCATAAATGCCTTTGAGAGCTCCCTCTGGCTGCGTGGTGACTCATGGGCAGGCAGCACAGCTGGTCTTAATGGTGGAGTTAGACACCCCCGAAAAGACAGCCAGTAACATGAATGGGGTTCCTAACTGGGTAAGTGCTCCTCAGTGGGTACCTCTTTCCTTTCTTCTGTAGATGTGTTGTCCAAAATCATCTCTTTAATGTGTGTTTGCTATGATTTCCTGCATACAGCCAGTCACAACTTCCAACAGTGTGGCAACAGTGAACACGTTACGTAATAGTGAATACACGGTCAATAGTTTACTGTAATAAACAAACTTTAAAAGCCTGAAAAATTGTATGTAGAAAAATGTCACTTTAGGTATCGGTAGAGTGCACTTCATAAAGCCAAATCACGAGGAAGTAATTGTTCTTAACAAGGCATATTGCAAGCACGTGCATAGCCATTTGATTTGCAGTATATCTTTAACTGTAAAAAAAAAGAAGTGTCTTAATTAAACTCTCTTTCATGACCACATTGTCGTTTTAGTGTGTGTGTTCCTACTTATCAAATGAAACAATGGTTGTTTAATGTATTACTGTTGTACAGATGCACCCTTTTAACTCTCTTATATTCCTGTAGTTAAAATTCCATTACCAGTTCTAACATAATCTTCTAGTTCGTACAAATGTTCACTCAACAAAATGTTGCAGTCTAGTGTACTGTCAATTAAAGTTAAATGCAGCCACAATAAAAGGTATAATTGAATTCACCAGTTACAAGGAAATTATTTCCACCACACCCCCCCTCCTTTTTTTTTAAGTAGTTTGTGTAAAAAAACAAGTATGGAAGTAGAGCTCTACTGTTAATATTGCCTCAAAAGTTTGAGCAGTGTTTATAAGGATGAAAAACATTAGATAAGTTGTCATACTCTGTTGAGTGATCCTGTTTAT
>NW_010411028.1:0-467 GCF_000710305.1 Buceros rhinoceros silvestris | reverse complement strand
AATGCCGAAAAGACAAGCAAGCAATAGGCAGTTAGTGACTTTGATACCTCTGTTGATAAAGCCCTCTCTGTCTGCTGCTTCTCTTCTTGTTTACAACTACTTCTTTGTATTTTCCAGTGTTTTTCTATTTTTCACATACAGATTTTATCCCCTATAGAAATCACAGTTATGGTGTACGCATTTGAGGAAACGCACAGTGTAAGTACTATCGTGTAATTTTGTTTTTACAGACCAATGTTTATAAATTGTAATTGCTCTGAGTTCGTTAGCTAAAAAATAGTCAAAATCCTTCCTGACTTTAAAAAGGAGTGTGATTTGTCTTTGGATCAGAGCTGAGATAAATGTATCTTTCATTAAAAAATAAAATATAATTCTTACGCATATATAATAAAATCTGTATAATATATTATTGCATATTATACATAAAATACAAATATACAATGATTATATATAATATACAATAATTG
>NW_010411027.1:16173-21863 GCF_000710305.1 Buceros rhinoceros silvestris | reverse complement strand
CACAGAAGAAAACATGAGTCCCACTCATCTTCTTTATCTACACATCAACAGCTTAAAAGATGCAGGCAAGCTAGGAGTACCTCTTCCACAGCGCGATATGGGGGGAACAAGTAGACTATAATAATCCTGTATTTCAGGAGTATGAGGGAATCTTCTTGAAGGACAGGCTGAAGGAAGCAAGTGAGGAGAGTCATCTAGCCCCAAGAATACAGTACGCTCTTTATGTCTATTGTACTGTTGAACGTTCTTGTTATACAAGGGTCTACCCATTGTTATCATGCTAAAAGGATGGCAGTAAGCTTCAGGAGCAGCCAGTTTCTTTCATTTGGAAAAAAACCCCAACCATTCTTCCTGTATCCTGGAGTGCTGTAGCATCTTTAAGTGGAGCTGGGGGGGACAGGCTTCCATAAAATTACAAAGAAAACTGTATGTGGGTAAATACAGCTTCTTGAGCACTCACATAATTTCCATCTGAGTCCGTTTAATCGGGTCAAATTCCTTGAAACTTCTTACAGAACAAGCCTGGTTCATCACTTTTCCACACTTTTCTTAGTCATCTCTACCCATAAAAACTTGTTTCAGGACAACATCAGTCTGGTTTGTTAGCATTTTACACCTCATATCCACAGCTCTAAGCAACAGCAAGAAATGTGAGGCAGGAAAGGATCAGGCTCCACATTCATAAGGATGAACTGACTACATGATATTTCTACACCGTGTTTTTATGTCTCTCTGGGGTGGAAATAATTTCCTATTTCTGTATTGCTGTGTTTATTTTAATGAGTTTTTAGTTGCTGTCATGACTGAACTATATGGATGGCAGTATTTTGTACCTAAGCAGTTGAAGTAAAGGGGAAATAAATTCATGTGCACTCTTATAGAAGAGAATACACTTTCTAGAATTCAAAGGATAAATGGTAAAGCAGGAAGGACAGAAAAGGCAGAAGGGGTTTCCCAGGAGGAGTGAGGGAAATGGTGCACTAATGAGCATTGAAACATTAGTCACATCTGCTCTAGAGTATATAAAAAAGAGGAGGAAGGTGCATGTTGGGCGTGTACACCCACACCAAGCTGTGAATTTGGAGCAAACCAGGAAATTTACTGTGAATCAGGAAAATACAATGATAAAGCTTCTTTGTTTTCTTTTGAAGACATCATCTTGTTCTCAGAGAAGTCTCAGCTTTTTTTTTTAATGAACTTTTTTTTTAATATGATGCTCACATTTATCTATTATGGTGCCTATTTTTATTTCTAATCTACAAATAGAGTCCTCCATTTCAAAGAAATTGTTTAGACAGTATGCTAACATGCACGGAGGGATCAACTAAAATTCCATTATTACGAGAAAAGCGACACACATGGTAAGTCTCCCTTTAACGTATTCTGAAAACCACTTTTAGTATGATTTCATGAAAGACTTTAGAAATACCAGAGGAACAATTTGGTTTTGCATTTTAAAGCTGCGTCGCCATCACGATCAGTCTCGGCTGTGAAGCTGGCACTTTTGAAATGTTCTCATTGCTTCTTAGAGGCAGCAGAAGCTGCGTATGGGCAGTGGCTGAGCCTCTGCAAACATGCACAAGCGTTCAAAACAGAAGAGGTACACCTTCATTTTACCAGCCACCAGCTGCTATCCGGAAGCAGAAGCTGCTTATGGGCAGTGGCTGAGCCTCTGCAAACATGCACAAGCGTTCAAAACAGAAGAGGTACACCTTCATTTTACCAGCCACCAGCTGCTATCCCACACCACAGAACTGAGCCTCTTTGATAAGCATGAGCAACACTGTATAATAATAGACACCTTTATAATTCATAGCAGATTTCAGTTCTTACCTCCAAAGGTACAACGCTGACCAGGTACAGTAAATTTGTTGTCTTCTAATCAGTTTAAAGCTTCCTGTGATTCTGTCCTACCTCAAAATGCAACGTTCCTTTTTTATTTCCTTTTTACATACAACTCTAAGATGACATGTGGTTTATTTCTACTCCTCTGTAGCACGGAAGTATAGAAAGAAAGTCCCCTAGGAGATGAGGGGGTTTTATAACTGACTGAAATGAAACGCGCTGAACTCGCTTCCTCTTTTATGTCTAAAGGAAACTTCATTGTGAAACTCTGTACAGTTGAAATAGCTGATTGCAACACACTCTGTCTAGGCAGATGGACTTCTCTGTATTAAATGTTATTAAAAAAACACCCAACCTGGTGAATTGAACAGCTAGAACAATCTTAGAGAGACTGCTCGTTTGCTGGCAACTTACAGTGTCCCCCATATCAACCACTATATCCTTTTAACTGACACAGCAAGACATCTAGAGCCGCCAAGATTCTCATGTTAAATAAGTAGGAAGAGTGAGATGCCAAAACAGAAACGCATTTCACAGCAGGCCTACTTTGTTGTCTGCAGACCCTCATTACATCTCAGCTTCCACTGAACACCACAGCTCAGCCTGTTTATCAGGTATTGCTTGGTATCTATCTGCAAAATCTGTCGTGAGGAAAGTCAGACTTGAGGTGTGCATGGCACTTTAGTGCCTGCCATGCCCAGGCAGGCAGCTCGTCTTAGCAGGGGCTAAGAAAACGTGAAAATACCTTGGGCAAGTGGGAGTTCACCCCCCAAGCTTGAGGTGTACTGACAGTGCATATGGCTTTGAAATCGGTGTTGGAGTATTCCTTAACGGACCAAGGACAAGTACTCTTTGAAGGATGTAACTAGAAAGTTTTAATTGATCCCAATAGCATGTACAGAACATGCTGAAAAAGACAACATCAGGCATCCATATATTGCAATGATAAGATAAATTTGTTTTCATTCTTACTGTATTTTAATTTCCTTACTGAGGACCGACCTATTTTTTAATATTTTTTCCCCAGAAGCTTCCAACTCTGCCATATAGAAAATATATTGTAGTACAATGCTTCTATTAATATAATTTTTGCTAAATATTTGCTGTGTGTATGATCAGGACTAATATCCAAAGTCTTCTTAGCCATAGGCATGGAGAAGTACGTATGTTAGTCTGGCCCTACCTACTCATCCCTAGCTAATTCATACACAGTTTAACCAAATAATGTACCAACTCATATGCTGGGCTAGGAACAGCAGCATCCAAAAAGCACAAAAACTGGGCAGAATTGGCATTCTCAACAGACACCTAATTGCTCCCTGTAGAAACAAAGCTACTGTAGTAGCAGACGACTCTTTTATCCGTAACATTAATACTAACATTATTGTATTTTTTTTTCTATGATTTTTCATCAGTACCATGGTCTACTCTCAGGCCTTGTAAAATTTATACTGGTCCAGCACCTTTTTTGGTATTTCCACATCTGGCTGAAATAGTATTGAGGGGAGCAAGAAATAAATTGCTAGAAAGTTTTAGCTCTTCCATAGGTCCAGAGAGCTCTGTATACACAGGAGTTCAATATTTCTAGTTTGACTCTTGGGAAATAACCCTGGTAGTATAAATAAGCATTTCTGTAAAGGTCCTCAGAGAACTTTCAAAATATATTTTAAATCATCTAAGTCCATGTAAAAGCAGCAAGATACAAATGGACAGATTTTTGAAATCCACAGCCAGAAAAGCACAGGTATCCAGAAGCACCAAAAAAATCAATCTACTTCCATGGAGACACCTAAATATGGGTTTAAGACTTACCTTCAGGCACATGAATTTGGAAAAAATAAGCGGTCATTTTTTCCCCCAGTCATTCACGTACCATGTTTTCAGTGCTCGAGAGGAAGTTACACTCTGCCTGTATTTCTGCACAGTAGCTACATGTGCCTATGGAAGGGAGATGTAGAACTGTCATTTCTTGTCATATAAATTGCATATTAACAGCCTGACAGTCTAGGCTTTGGGGACACTTGTTTATTCTAGTGACCAAAACAATTCTGTGATTCTGTGGCTTTCTCCATGCTCACTCACGACCCTTGAAGGGTTACCCTCAGCTAAGAAGCATTGTCCTACATGAATTCTTACATTGTTTCTTATCAGCTGCTCTGAGTGTAGCACTCTGAGGGCCAGATTCAGAGCTGACTGAGTTGGGAGACTACAGAACATAGCAGCATCTGCCTGCCTTCACAGAGATCCCCACATGCGCTGTGCCTCCCGCACCCGAATATGTGTGAGAGGGGAGGGAAAGACTCAGCACCTTAGGGAGTCATTTAGTCAGTCTCTTCATCTGTAAATGTAGCTCAGACTGTCTGAGGCCATGTCAACTTATTTTTGTCAGTGTACTTCTCTACAGTAAATCCAATGCAACAAGAATGTGTTATCACCACCCCCCAAAAAATAAAAGAAAATAATTTCAAGGAAGTTGCACAGTTCCCTGTTTCCTTTTCTACCGTGTTGCCTCTAGGATACTGCTTTAATTTTGGCCCTAAGTACATTTATCTTTTTAATTTCAGTTTGAGAGCTTATTTTCAAACCAAATCTCTCCCTTGTATGCCCTCGCTGTGCTTTGGTTTGCCTCCTGAAGCATGTGAAGCAGAGTCCTTTTGGATGAAACTTGGCAGGAGGACACACACCAGGAACTTACTTAATATTTGCCACGGGTAAGTTTCCTCATGGACTTTCACGGTAGCACAGTGGAGCTAGGCCAAAATAACCTCTCCAGAACAGACGTACCATGGAGGCAGGGTTTCAGCACCAGCTGTTTTTCTGCCCACAATTGCTCCGAATGTGATGCACCACTGGCTGACCATAGTGAAGCAGGACAGGATAATGCTGTCAAGGGACTCATCTCTACGATCGGACCAGACAGTTTACCATTTCTGCACCGAGTAACACTTCCCACTGATGCCATTCAGCTGGTGTGTCTCAATATGTTGTAACGGATTAGGCTACCCTTCCATAAACACAAGAGAAGACTGAAGTTCCTTCTGCATAGCTGCAGCCTGCAACAACACAGTCATTCAGTGTAAACAAATCTCTGCTTAGCCTGGGCCTGTTACATCAAAGAGTGCTAAGACAGCTGCCTGTCACTTGCAGGTGAAATGTTTGTATTCTAGAAATTATAAATTGGGAGCCTTTGAGAGGATCAATATTACATAGCTTTTTGTTAAAATTAATAGTAGCAGTAACTGCAGAAAATAAATCATTTTTCCTGTACATATCATCATCATCATCATGGCTTGGCTTCATGAACGAAGATTGGGAAGGGCTTTTCCCATGCTCACTGCAAGCGATGAGTGCACCCTTCGGGGCTGTGTGGTGGATTTTTTAGGTGAGGCGCAGCGTGCGTGGAACTGGCTCCACCCTTTACACCTGAGGTTCATCTGCCAGGGCCTGGCGAGCTTGGATGGTGACAGCGAAGTCCTCGGGTCATAGGTTTGGTCAGAGTGTCCTTCTCTTAGATGATGGATGAGCCTTACAGGGCTAAACGAGCTCCATCTGCCCGGGTTTGGAGTCAGAGCTGTCCTTCTCCTAGGATGGTGCCCGAAGGCTAGTGAGCCCATCCTGCCCGTGGACACACCGTGTCTGACCCTTCAGTTGAGACCTGTCTGGCTTGGGAGACCCCACCGGAGGCACATGCCACCACCAGCACAGCTCTCAACCTCACAAGGGCACGCAAGCTCCTTCCCCACGGCAAGGGGGTCCCTGTGAAAGAGTCGCTGCTCTACCTCCGGACATCACAGACCCGGGCACGGGGTGGCCGGGGCCTGCCAAGAACGGGAGTCCTGGGGGGG